>NC_136903.1:44134684-44274870 GCF_949606895.1 Notothenia rossii | reverse complement strand
AATACACTTAAAGAGCAACTTGCAGGTTTTTCTTTTTTAATAGATTTATGCTTAACCTTGCCTGAAAATTACAATTAAAAAAGTAAATGCAGGATTTGATATGTTTTACAAGACATAAGGGCAAGAATTCAGAGGGAAAGGAGACGTTTTGAACTCTGCTACTAAAAACTGCTTTTTTTAACGTCATACGTCAAACGCGTCATATTACGTCACATGGGGGAGCAACTTTCTCGGACTCGTTCTCTGCCCAATCCGTGGTAGTAGTTTGTAGTGGTTGTGATATAGTGAGCTGGTATTTTTTCGGTAATTTTACATTGCATTTCACCATTTTTAATCATGGTGAGCTGGAGTTTGTGCAAGTTGCACAAACTCCAGCCTGTCAGGACATCGAGTCCACAGTTTCCCTAACAGGAAAAGGACCAGGAGCTAGCTTTTGTTCCTGGGTGCGTTGTGCGAGGTGCATCGACCTCCCTGCAGCACATACTCTCCACAGCTGAAGCCTATCAAACAAAACGTTTATCAGGAAACCGTATTACATCTCTCTCCCCCCTTCGCTCCTCTCTCTACCCCCCATCGCTCCTCTCTCTCCCCTCCGGTACACAGCACCCAGAGCCATATACTATGGCGCTGAAAGCACCGTAAGACGTAGTGTGGAGTTGCATTAGGTAACGCGAGATACGGCTGATACTTGCGCATTAGTTTCTGTTATGGATCAGTATCAACAGTCCTGCCAGTAACGTTACTATATTATCAATGCTACTTTAGTTAATAGCCTGATATATGATAGCTAACTGTACAATGTTGTGATGTGACTGACGTTAGCCAACAGCTGTCTGTAGCTATGGCCGGTCACTCACCAAGACAGCTGCTCTGTTCTCCACTGGTTCTCCACACACCAAAGCTCCATTTCTCACCGATGGCCGTTATTTCTTCTAATCCTTGGCTGCTCCTGGTCTCTTGGACGCATAGCAGGCTCATAATTATAATCATATGCATTCGAATATATATTTTCAACCTCTTCTGTGTCAAAACTAGCATTGTGATCCATGTTTATTACTACGTTAGACCGGCCGCTCTCCCCCATGTTACGTCACACGCGGGGAGGCTTTTTGTATGCGGAAGTAAAAATGTCTAACAAAAACGACGCCAGATGTCACTGTAGTGTATATTTCTGTATATTTTTTGGAAAATCTAGTGTATTCATCATTTTCCTACACATTTATTCACTGGTGTGTCTAACCTGTAAGTTGCTCTTTAATTAAAGTCAGCGTTTCAGTTGTATACTTACCCTGGAATACTGCATTTTCTCAACGATGTCATCGCTTGTGAGAGGAATCAGACCTGAGAGCAGAGGAAACATTCATGTTGAACAGCAGGCTTTTCACGCTCTGGTCGCACTGCAACAACGCATCTTATTACAAGTACAGGGCCCTCAAGTTTTGAACAGAGTTCAGAGTGAGATTTTGGCAGCGGTGTTTGGTACTCCAACTTCTGGCTCCCCTCAAAGTTCCCACGAAGCCCTCTGTACCACGAATGTCAACGGGGGGGGGGGGGGGGGGGGGGGGGGTGCTAGTGGAGTATGAAGCCCTCTGTATCGCAAATTTAAACGAGGGGGGGGGGGTTGCTAGTTTGTTTACAAAATTGCGGCGCAACTTGGTGGGCGGTACCCTGGAAAGAAATCTCTGCTTGAGAAATACAAGGTGTGGCGTGTGAGCGTGTGAATGGAGTGAAATGCGTGTGTCTCACGCCAAATGCGTGAGACTTGAGAGCTCTGCAAGTAGCATTAGAGGAGAATACAGCACACTGTGACACATACCCACTCTGTGTGCAATGAACTCGTCATGCAGTACTGATGAATTAGCATCAATCTGGATCCAGTCAATCGCTGCAAAAAAAGGGATACAAGTTTAAGTTAATTAGACATTTATCTGAGGCATATCACATGTGGATATTACATTTTCCAATGATGCAGTCACACTAATACCTATTCCTTCTCACAAATGTCACATTTTTTCTATGGCACTTCAGATAATCTGCTTCAGGGCATAAGCAGAATACCGTATGGTTCATGTAGGTGATGACCTCAGGGTACTGGTGTAAAGTAACTAAGTACATTTACTCAAGTATTGTACTTAAGTACAATTTTGAGGTACTTGTACTCTACTTGAGTAATTACATGTTTTGCTACGTTGTACTTCTACTCCACGACAGTTCAGAGGTAAATGGTGTACTTTTACTCCACTACATGTATTTAATACCTTTAGTTACTTTACAGATGTGGATGAATGATGTGAAATACAATCAAGTGTTAAATCAGACTTTAGTTCCACCTGGAGTAAATTCACAAGCAGTATACAAAGTCATTCAAACTAGCTGCACCTTTACCAGCTTTGAGAACACTTTCATGATCAATCATTATAAAACATATCATAGATATTATTCTGAAATGGACCAACCTGCACAATGACTACTTTTACTTTTGGTACTTTAAGTACATTTTGATGATAATACTTTTGTACTTTTACTTGAGTAACATTTTGATTGCAGGACTTGACTATTCCCACACTCTGGTCTTTCTACTTTTACTGAAGTACATGATCCAAGTACTTCTCCCACCTCTGCTCAGGTATAAGAATATATATGACAGGAGGCTGGGCAGAGCCCCCCTTTACGTACGTTTCCACAGAATAATACATATACATGTCACAGTAGAAACATAACATTGGGTTAGTTCCAGTAAGTGCCAAAGTAAGCCATGCCAGTGATGTGTTTTTGAGGACTTTTCGGCCACACTGCTACAGAGCATCTCCCAGACATGCAAACTTTTTCATTTGTGTGTGGGCCCACTACGAAGGGTTCGGTGTGTATTATGAGTACGCTAGTTAAAGTAAGTAGTAGGTTAAGGATTCATTAGAGATGTTACCGAAGAACTCTGAGGAAGTGGTGTCTTTAAATAATATTTTGATTTTAGTCAATTATATTGTGCAGTTTGTCTTCATTAATGAATCTGCTATTTTTAGTAGCAGTCATTTTGTGTATTATTTTTGATGGACATTTTCCATATTTCAAAGGGATATATATATATATATTAATATATTTATGCTTTTATTAAAGGTGGGATAGGTAGGTTTGAGAAACTGGCTCGAGATACACTTTTTGTTATATTCCATGGAATGCTCTTAACATCCCGATAGCAATGAATATCTGAAGTGCTTTGACAAAAAATCCATTAAAAAAATGTCATCTGTGGAAGCCGTAGTACTGTAAAAAGCACAACCAATCATTTTTAGCCGGCCCGGCTAAAATAACTGGATGGCCTACCTGCCTGTCAGTCTTCTATCTGTGCACACATTTATCTCTTGCCCTCATTGGTTATGTGCGTGTGTGTTGGAGGAGGGGCTCTGTAAGGAAGTGGCAGATTTTTTCCGGCTGTGTATTTTCAAATTCTAGCGCACTCAAGCTGGTTTCTCAAATTACCTACGCCACCTTTAACTTAAAAACAGTCAATATTATTAGAGAATTGGCAAAACAGTCAATAAACTATTATTCTTAAATTCAAAATACATGTCTGGGTCAATTATTAAAAAATATCATATGGTTTAGATCTGGGGTTTTGTTTGCTATTTTCTCTATTTAGTATCATTATTCACCCTTAACAGGACAAACCCTAATTTTCAAATGATCAAAGGATTTATCGCCATGTGTACAAAAGCTACAGCGTAGGTGTTTGCAATGAAAATCGGAAGTTCCAGGCTCCTCCAGCATTGTGAAATACAGTATACTTAAGACATTTATATAAATTAAATCATAAATAGTGCAAGAAGAATAAAATACAAATCAAAAGTGTTGCAAGTTGTACAACACTGCATGTAAAATGCAGACATCAGTAAACCATATATATTTATAATAGAAAAAAGGTAAGACAAAAAATAATGTTAAATTAAATGCTGTACTGTGCAATAAAATATGTTATTATTGCAATACAATATAAACACATGTCTGTGTTTATATTAAGGTAGTTGCCTAGAAAAAAAGGAATCAAGCCCCCCAGCATTCCAGTCCAAAGTGAGTTAACATCTAACATTAACTTAAGCATAATAAAGTACTGAGTGCTGAGGGGCTACAGGTACAAATAACACCTGTGCTTTCCTGAATGAGGCTGTTGGCTATTTACATCCGGGTATCCTCAAATCACAGTGAGTTAATGATGAGTGTCATGTAAACTTGCATGGCGCCAGTCACACGATGAAAACAACAATTCCAGAGCACACTTTACCTATCGTAGCGACCTCGGACATGAAGACACGGCGGATAGAGTTTGCGACCCTGAAAAGTAGAACAACGGAGGTTATAATAGGTAACAGAAATGACACTTAACTCCTCATTAATGCTGCTATTTTCTCAACCCTAATGTATCCAAATTAAAAGACAACTTGCTTTTCCCTTTAATGGGAAATTGTGTTATTTAACGGAACAGAGCTGTTTGATAGTTATTATAAAACAATTTTACTTCTAACATCCAAACTTTATTTTGTAACATTTTAACTTAGAGAAGTTATTTAACATGTAAGGTAATGTCTCCTAACATCAGTTTGGATGAGAGGAATAATGGCTGCCACACACGCTCTCCTTGAATGGACAAAAAAGTGAATACTCACGCCAAATCTGTGTTTTCAATGACAAATTTGACATTTTCGTCTGTCAGTTCTGTGATTTTCACCGTCGGCTGGTTAGCATACGGCATTATTGAAGTTAAAAGCCTTAAACATACGTTTTTAAGTCGTACACTACAAAATACCGCTGCTTCTACGGCCGGAAATATTTACTAACTGCTGATTGGCCAGGAGATGTAAATAGGATCACTGATTCGTCAGGACGAAGAATTGAGGCGGGTCCTTATTTAATATCCGGGTCACACTATGGCCGTGGCCGTTTCTCAGAAGGATTCTCAGGCCCAATCCCAAACCACACCCTACCTCTACACACTACCCCTCCGTTTGCGCCTTCGCGCGGAGGGTCCACCACATTAAGTGCTGTTCCAAACCAACGAGTGTGGAGGGGGAGTGGGTTATCAAGCCCTCAAACAGCGAGTCTGCAGCGGTGCTGACTGGAGACCGGTTGTAACTGTCACTGGCCCTTTCTCACTTCTCCTATTTTTCATTTCCTCGCTCCTCGGTCTCGGTCTCACCGGAAGTTGATTTGTCTACGCCATGTCGAGTAGCGTCCCAATAGCCTTATTTTTGCCGGAGGAGCGAGGAGCGATAATGGAGGAGCTATAACCGAGGAACCACCAGACCATCCTTCGATGAAATCGTCAGACACTCGCCCCGCCCCCCTTACTGTGTATCGCTCACTGATTGGCCGATGCAGTGCATGCACTGATCTGATGCTTCTTGACATGAGAGCAGTTTCCCAGCGGAGTAAAGAAAATACATGAACCTCACGGGAGTCACTCCTCAGTTTATACCGTGTTTTGTTTCAATTAATGTATCATTTAGTTACAAATATGTGATATATCTGAACAACAAAGTGGTCAAAAATCATTTTATTCATTTTTTGGAAACATTTTCGTAATCGCTTTTTTCGTTTTACATTTTCATTTATTGTCATTTCCATTCAGTCAGTCATTAAGTGCTATTTAAAATGTTAATTTGCTACATATCCAAACAAACAAACAAACAAACAAAGTGTGCAATCCAATGAATGTTAATCTAACTGGGTTTTGATAGATAACATATATCTCTTTTTCTTCTCTCAATTATTTTATTTCTATTGCAGCACTCTAATCAATATTAATCCAACTAATGTTCGTTTATACATTTTAAGAATGGCGTTTATCTTTTTTGAGAATGAGTTCTTATTTGATTTTATTTATTTGTTTCTACAACAGATGATACAAATGTTTGTGTCAGTAAATGTGTAGGCGGGGGTGTTTGTGAAAATAACGTGGACAGAGCTGCTGTCAGACGATCAGCTGTGCGGCGTCATCACAAACGAACCCGATCTGTCCCCCTGCCCGATCTGTACTGCGCATGTGCGAGATGGTGCGCCATATTGGACAACTCCGGACGGCAACCCTGACGGCAACCCAAGTAGGACACTTGACACAGTGGCTTTTGACAAACCTCAAAAAGAAAACTCGAGAGAGATGAGTTATTGTTATTACAACGTGACTTCACTATTATTTAACAACTCTTTTTATTGGGTTATTTTATTTGGGGTTAAGTACATTGTCACAATAAGTGATGTTAGATAGCTATCAGACTGAATATATATTTACTGTGAATGTATGCAAAAATGTATGGCATATGGCTGTCTAACAGAAGTTACATTTCTCACTTATTCTGACAATGTACTTAACCCCAAATAAAAGAACCCAATAAAAAGAGTTGTTAAATAATAGTGAAGTCACGTTGTAATAACAATAACTCATCTCTCTCGAGTTTTATTTTTGAGCTTTGCCAAAAGCCACTGTGTCAAGTGTCATAGTATTGTTAACTGACTACAAGGGGAGTTGTCATATACGTTACGGCATGTTTACGACAGTTACAGTAAGTGGGAGTGGCGCGAGAGGTAGTCTAGGTTGGGATTGATGAACCACCGGAGGAGGCAATAAAGCATGCTGTTAAATAACCAACTGTTCCGTTATCTGTTAATATCCAAGATATTACATGGTGTCAGAAGTGGTCGGGACGGCAAAGTTTCAACCACCAGAGAGTTTTTGTTTCGAGAAACCCGCCAAATGGTCAGACTGGAAGAAACGGTTTACACGGTACAGGAAAGCTACTAAGTTGGACAAAGAAGAAGGTCCAGTTCAAGTAAGCACGCTGGTGTATGCGCTCGGGAAGGAAGCAGAGAACATTCTCAGCTCTTTTACCTACGGGGAAGAGGAAAATGAGTCGCAGTATGATGTTGTACTGGCGAAATTTGACGCATATTTCATCCCGAGACGCAACGTTATACATGAACGGGCATGTTTCAACAAGAGAATGCAGCGCGCGGGAGAGCGCGCAGAGACATTAATCCGCGCACTATATGAGCTGTCGGAACATTGCAACTTCGGAACGGCTCCTGAGGAAAATATAAGAGACAGAATCGTGGTGGGAATTCTAGACAAGGATCTGTCTCAGAGGCTACAGCTGATCCCTAACCTCACTCTGGAGATGACGGTACAAGAGGCGCGTCAATCAGAGGAGGTAAAAGCTCAAGTTAACCAGCAAGGGGAGCGGGCTTACGCCGTGCAGGAAGTAGCACAACGGCATAGCAGAGGTGCAACACAGAAGTGGCGGCACCCACAGAGAGAGAGGCGCCAGGAGAGAGAGAGTGAGAATGACCACAGGAAGTGCTGGCGGTGCGGCAAAATGCCACACAGCCAGCAGGATGACTGCCCAGCAAGGAGGTCTACTTGCAATAATTGTGGGAAAAGTGGACACTGGGAAAGGGTGTGCAAGAGCAAGCAGGTGAGAGAAGTGACTGAGGGTGAGGGATCAGAAGATGGACAGTATTATTATCTGGGCTCAGTTAATAGCATGCCTCACAATGATAATGAATGGACAGTCACATTAGAGATTGGCAGCTCACCTGTAGAATTTAAAATAGATACTGGAGCCGATTGTAGTATCATAAGCGAAACTGTGTACAAAACACTGGAGCCAAAAAGGGTTCTACAGAGGCCAAAGAAGGTGCTGAGTGGTCCCGGGGGTGGATTTAACTGTTTAGGGCAGTTTATAGTTCAGACCAGCTACAAGGGAAAAACATACACATGCAGGCTCTATGTCATTAGAGGGCAGAGTGTGAATAACCTACTCAGCAGGCCAGTAGCTGTAGCTATGGGGTTAGTAAAGCGAGTGGGCGAGGTCAACACCAGTGAACAGGAGTTTGGCCTACTGAAAACACAGCCTGTGAAGATAGCTCTAAAGGACAATACCCAGCCCTATGCAGTATGCACAGCACGCCGGGTCCCCATACCGCTCCTGGGTGCAGTGAAAGAGGAGTTGGAGAGGATGGAAGCCAACAACATCATTGAAGCCGTGACTGACCCAACAGAGTGGTGCGCACCCATGGTGCCAGTCCAGAAAAAGTCTGGAAAAGCATGCATCTGTGTGGACTTAAAGAAGCTTAATAAGGCTGTCAAAAGGGAGAGATTCATCTTGCCGACATCATAGGGGATGATAGCTCAGCTCAGCGGCTCCACAGTCTTCTCATCACTTGACGCAGCGTGAGGGTTCTGGCAGATCCCACTGGACAAAGACAGCCAGAGGTTGACCACCTTCATCACGCCGTACGGAAGGTACTGTTTTAAACGTCTTCCCTTTGGGATAAGCAGCGCACCTGAGATATTTCAGAGGAAGATGGTGGAGACGCTGGAAGGGCTGGATGGCGTTGCCGTCTACATGGACGACATCATCATCCATGGCAGCAACACCAGCGAACATGATGAGCGGCTGCAGAAGGTTCTGGATCGGCTGGAGTCTGCAGGCCTGAAGCTGAACAATGAGAAGTGTGTGCTGAGAAAGGAGGAGCTGCACTTCCTGGGTCAGGTGATCAACAAAGATGGTGTACGTCCTGACCCAGCCAAAGTGTCTGCAGTCAGCAAACTTGAACCACCAGAAAACGTGCAGGAACTAAAGAGAGCACTCGGCATGATCAACTACCTGGGGAAATATATTCCAGACCTCGCCACAGTGGGCCAGCCACTATATGCACTGTTAAAAGCAGACTCAGTGTGGATGTGGGGTCCGGCGCAACAAGCAGCCTTTGAGCGAGTTAAAGAGCTCCTCACAACGTCACCTACCCTGGTGTACTATGATGTTAACAGGAGCACAGTGGTCTCAGCAGACGCAAGCAGTTATGGGATAGGCGGTGTCCTGCTGCAGCTCCATGGCGAGGACTGGAGACCGGTAGCATACTGCTCAAGGCGACTGAGCGACGCTGGAACCAGGTAAGCTCAGATAGAGAAGGAGTGCCTGGCGAGCGTGTGGGCGTGTGAGAGGTTTCAGATGTATCTCTACGGCCTACCAGCATTCAAACTGATTACGGATCACAAACCCCTCATCCCACTGATGAACTCGAGGGATCTCGAGAATGTGCCACTCCGATGCCAGCGACTCCTCATGCGGTTGATGAGGTTCAACCCAGAGGCTGAGTATGCGCCGGGGAAAACCCTGGTGGTGGCAGACACACTGTCCAGGAGCCCACAGGAAGACAAGGGGCTCAGTAAAGACACAGACGTGGAGTGTTACGTAGCAGCTGTGATAAGCAGCATTCCAGCATCGCCGAAAAAGATAGACAGCATCCGCGCGGAGACGGCAGCGGACGAGCAGCTCCAAGAAGGGATCAGGTACATACAAGAGGGGTGGCCTGAACACCTAGCACACATAAACACCTGTGTTAGCGAGTACTTTCCCGTTAGGAACGAACTGTCTATGCATGATGGGGTAGTGACCAGAAGGAGTAGAATAGTGATACCAGGGAGATTGAGGTCAGAGATACTAGAACGCATACATGAGGGCCATCAAGGTCTTAACAAGTGCAGAGACAGGGCCAACACTTCGGTGTGGTGGCCTGGCATAGCCACACAGATCACACACAAAGTCGAGAACTGCATGTACTGTCATGAGCAGAGGAGAGCACAGAACAGAGAGCCTCTCCTGTCAACACCTCTCCCAGACAGGCCGTGGAAGAGAATTGGGTGATTTATGTGAACATGAGAGAGAGAGTTACCTAGTCATAGCTGACTACTACTCTAGATACCTGGAGATACTCCACATGCCTACCACGACTAGTGCACATGTGATCTTGAAGCTGAGAGCCACGTTTGCCCGGCACGGAATACCGGAGGAGGTTGTCAGTGACAACGGACCGCAGTTCAGCAGCGATGTCTTCAGAGGCTTTGCCTGTGACATGGACTTTAAGCACACAACCTCTAGTCCCCACAACCCACAAGGAAACGGTTATGCTGAATGTGCAGTTCAAACGGCAAAGGGGATTCTGAGACAAAAGGACCCCCTACTTGCTTTAATGGTTTACCGTTCTTCTCCACACAGCAGTACGGGTGTCAGTCCGGCAGAGCTCCTAATGGGCAGGAAAATCAGGACGACGCTGCCCACTCTGGCCAAGAACCTGCAACCAAGGGGGCCGAGCAGACATCACATCAGAGCTCGAGATGCTGCGGAGAAGAGCAAACAGGCCTTCTACTATAACAAGCGCCATGGCGTGAGAGAGCTCACACCACTGCAGCGAGGAGACCATGTTCTCACCAGATTGGACAATCAAAAGACCTGGTCCACACCTGCAGTAGTGGCAGGTGAGAGTGTTACACAGAGGTCTTATCTCATCGAGACGGAGCAGGGTGCTCTGTACAGACGTAACCGTCGACATCTCCAAGTGGTGCCCGTAGCGGGGCCTCCAGCGAACGACGACACAAATCCCAGGAATAACACACCAGACATTCAGATGAGCCCAGAACATGGCTCGCCTGGTCCAACAAGGAACACTGATGGACAGATCCAAACCAGGTCTGGTAGACCTGTTAAACCTGTCCAGAGACTTGACCTATGAGGGGACAGTTCAATAATAAAAAAAAAGGGTGTTGATATTGAAAAAAAAAGAGGGAAAAAGGGGATATGTCATAGTTATTGATGTGTTGATATTGTTAAAGAAAATATATCTAAGTTATTGATATGTGTTGAATTGTTAAAGAAAAGATATCTAAGTTATTGATATGTGTTGATATTGTTAAAAGGAAAAAGGGAGATGTCATAGTATTGTTAACTGACTACAAGGGGAGTTGTCATATAATTTACGGCATGTTTACGACAGTTACAGTAAGTGGGAGTGGCGCGAGAGGTAGTCTAGGTTGGGATTGATGAACCACCGGAGGAGGCAATAAAGTGTGCTGTTAAATAACCAACTGTTCCGTTGTCTGTTAATATCCAAGATATTACATGTCCATCTTGGGTTGCCGTCCGGAGTTGTCCAATATGGCGGACCATCATACATGTGCAGTACAGATCGGGCAGGGTTATGGCTAGAAAGGATCCGTCTTGTGTAAATATGACGTCACGTTCTCGTTGTAACTCTCGTTGGAGCGGCTCGGAAACACACCTTCAGCAGTAACATGCAACATACACATTAATGCAGCAGTAATATTAATAGAGAAACATCAGACATAATAGTAAAACACTGAAAGGGAACATTTTATTGCACCAGGAGCTATCTTGGGACTTTTACTGCGACAACATTGACTTGCCTGTGAATACAATATAAACCATAATGTTGGTGATCTACAGTGTTGTCATTCTTCTTTGAACAGCAAGACCGCTAACACCCTATTTCAACAATCACACTCCCTGTCATTGACATAATTAATAGATGGTTTAGCTTCTCACCATCATTTGCTGTGGCCCACTGATGTTAACGATCGTAACTGAAAGGCTGCCTGCCAAACGTAAACATTCAACCACGTGACTTGCAAACTATCGCGAGAGTTTTACACTAGACGGATCCTTTCTAGCCATAACCATCGGGCAGGGGGACAGATCGGGGCTGAAGTCGAATAGTCCATTTAGCTTAGGAACCTTCCTAACGGAGTGAAATGACCCGGAAGTCCCTCAGTGGCAGCCATGATAAGTGCTGTTAGAATTCTCTAGATCAGTGGTTCCCAAACTTTTTCTGTCAGGTCCCCCCTTTGGAGAAAAAGAAAAAGTCAGGCTCAGTGGCTGCGCCAGAGATTTATTTTGGGGGTGCTGTGGGGTAGCTTGACGTTTCATAGAGGGTGCTCAAACTTTTAGGGTTTCCCAATAATGTACCGGTCGCTACAGTGGAATTTTCTACTGCAACAATCCCCATGCAAATACACAATGTACCCGCGACTCTTAAGGCCCAGATACACCGGCCAGTCACCTGAGAAGTCGCCGACGCCGACACCTACTGTTGCGTCGCAGGACTCTCCTGCGTATTTGCCGACTTCGCGCACTGGAACACACCACTAATCCGAGCCGAGCACGTATGAACTGCGCATGCGTGAGTGGCAATAACTCTCCTTACCAGCAGGCGGCGGTAGTGTGTATTCATCATTCAAAAGAGGCAACAACCGGAACAACCGGAAGACAGAGAAGAAGAACAGACTCCGTGATATAAACAAACAACAAATAGCGTTTTTCTTTCCATTTTCACTCTCGTCCATTGAAAACATGAACGAACAGGAGCTCTATAAACCGATGAGGTGAAATAGCCGTCCGTGTGTGTTCCATTTTAAATCATTTGTTTACCTCCCTCACTTCCGTTAACGCTTCTCATGCACTGATTCGCTAGCTGAACAGCCAATCGGTGTTATCCCTTTGTCCGACTTCCGGTGGTGTTCCCGACGCCGATTCAACATGTTGAATCGGCAAGAAAAGGCATCAGGTCGGCAGAAAAGACCCGACGGTGCGGCGCACACCACTCCGAATAGGGCGTGCCCACGCTCATGTTCGGCCCGACTCCCATTTACTGCCGATTTCGGGCCGGTGTATCTGCCTTTAAGGCCCAGATACACCGGCCCAAAATTCGGAGTGGTGTTCGGAGTGGTGTGCGCCGCACCGTCGGGTCTTTTCTGCTGACCTGACGCCTTTTCTTGCCGTCGGGAACACCACCGGAAGTCGGACAAAGGGATAACACCGATTGGCTGTTCAGCTAGCGAATCAGTGCATGAGAAGCGTTAACGGAAGTGAGGGAGGTAAACAAATGATTTAAAATGGAACACACACGGACGGCTATTTCACCTCATCGGTTTATAGAGCTCCTGTTCGTTCATGTTTTCAATGGACGAGAGTGAAAATGGAAAGAAAAACGCTATTTGTTGTTTGTTTATATCACGGAGTCTGTTCTTCCTCTCTGTCTTCCGGTTGTTGCCTCTTTTGAATGATGAATACACACTACCGCCGCCTGCTGGTAAGGAGAGTTATTGCCACTCACGCATATGCAGTTCATACATGCTCGGCTCGGATTAGTGGTGTGTTCCAGTGCGCGAAGTCGGCAAATACGCAGGAGAGTCCCACAACGCAACAGTCGGTGTCGGCGTCGGCGACTTCTCAGGTGACTGGCCGGTGTATCTGGGCCTTTAAGGCGTCAGGTCGGCAGAAAAGACCCGGGGGTGCGGCGCACACAACTCCGAATAGGGCGTGCCCATGCTCATGTTCGGCCCGACTCCCATTTACTGCCGATTTCGGGCCGGTGTATCTGGGCCTTTACAATGAAGCAGGGCTCGACATTAAGGCCCAGATACACCGGCCTGACAGTTGAGAAGTCGCCGACGCCGACGCCGACACAGACTGTTGCGTCGCCGGACTCTCCTGCGTATTTGCCGACTTCGCGCACTGGAACACACCGCAAATCCGAGCCGAGCATGTATGAACTGCGTATGCGTGAGTGGCAATAACTCTCCTTACAAGCAGGCGGCGGTAGTGTGTATTCATCATTCAAAAGAGGCAACAACCGGAAGACAGAGAAGAAGAACAGACTGTGATATAAAAAAACAACAAATAGCGTTTTTCTTTCCATTTTCACTCTCTTCCATTGAAAACTTGAACGAACAGGAGCTCTATAAACCGATGAGGTGAAATAGCCGTCCGTGTGTGTTCCATCTTCCATTTTAAATCATTTGTTTACCTCCCTCACTTCCGTTAACGCTTCTCATGCACTGATTCGCTAGCTGAACAGCCAATCGGTGTTATCCCTTTGTCCGACTTCCGGTGGTGTTCCCGACGCCGATTCAACATGTTGAATCGGCAAGAAAAGGCGTCAGGTCCGCAGAAAAGACCCGACGGTGCGGCGCACACCACTCCGAATAGGGTGTGCCCACGCTCATGTTCGGCCCGACTCCCATTTACTGCCAATTTCAGGCCGGTGTATCTGGGCCTTTAAGGCCCGGGGCCATCTAGTATTTAGCTCGGGCAATGAAGCCTCACCTGCTGTTTGCCCGATCGGGCAATCTATTATGCCAGTATCTTGCAGCTCGCGGACTTGTCAAGATTCAGAGGCAAATTTTGCAAATATGGCAGTAGCCATCGATCATCTTAAGATAAGATATACTTTATTGATCACAAGTTGGAAACATTTGCGTTACATCAGCATGTGTAACAGTTGTAAATATGCAGTGGTGTTTATTTGTAAATCATTTAGTATAATCACACAAATTCTGTGTTTTATATTTAATAATTCTGTGTTCTTTATTTATTGATTGTTTAATACCTGACAAGGCCGGAGATGAAATATCTACATACATCTTATGAGAGTATATGTATAATATCAGTTAAAATAAGTGCTACAACATAGTTAACATTGCTGGAGGTATGCACAAATATTGATAGATGTCTTGTAATGCACTACTGAGGAACCTGCGACCCAAGTTTTTCATTCATTGCATAACTACACCGTTTGTGTATATGATATGTCAATAAACCTTAGAAAATCTTGAAATCTTGAAAGGGATGTGCCAAATAATCATTATATACAGTCTTTAATTAACTATTAGTAGAGAATAACGAGTAATGAATATACTTTATAGGGATCCTATTAATATCTAATAATACAAATAATGAAATTCAATAACATGCTTTAACCACCAGGTGTCCCTTTCTATCAGCTGTGCACCTTTATGGTGTAAATACAGCCTATCTACCAATTGGATCAAATATAAAAGTCAGCCGAATTAGTGTTGATACTGCAAGGAGACGTATTGTGTGAAGAGAAATGTAAGATGTTGTTTAATTGCTGATATATTTATGATCCACGTCACGTTTTTAGTGTTTTTTTCAGTTCCTCATGTTTGTCTCGAAGTCTTCTCATCAGGGCTCTATACATAAAGAACTACGGCAGATATGTAATATTTAATGCAGCCAGACCGTGTATTACAATGCCGTTATGTGATGACTTTCAAAGAGAAAATCAAGCACACTCGGAATAAAGTATTATTTTATTTTTAAAAAATGTTTTCGGTCTGTTTCCGGTATTTATTTTATGACGATGTGATGTGAGATGACCACCTTGGTAACAATTAAAACGTTGTATAGACACAATTTCCTGAAGTAATCTTCGTAATAACTAGCAAACTAAAGATCATGTACATCCACTGCACACATAATATGAAATAAAAACTAATATTTCTCGCATCAAATGACATCAAAACGCATTTTAATGGCCAAACTAACTTTAAAATAGGCCTTTTCTACCGAGAATAAAACGAAGTTCGACAATGTTTTTTTTTTTCTGCAGGGAGAAATTTGAAGATCATGTGACATAGACGCCAGCCATTGGAATGAATGGTGAAAAAAAACGTAGGGATCCTACAATTTCAGAGGCGTTTTTGTAGAAATACCACCTCGTTGTGGACCAACGTAGTTATTACACGTTTTTTTGTGAGACTGGGTTGGCTTATCAGGCGCCCGCAGCTCACATCCAAAGTGCGAGTGAGCGTGAGAGCGAGCGAGGGAGAGAGAGAGGGCGCACCGGTACCGGGCGCTGTTGTTATTAGCATCTGGTGCTAGCTGTGCTAACGGATATAAGAAGAAGATGTTTCTGCCGGTAGAACCGGCCCTGCCTTTCAGTACCATTTATTGCTCTTCTTTCAATGAAAACACATGTGACGCTACATTTCTAATATAACTATCATTATGTGCTACTGCTGCATCCACCCTAACTTCTTGCAGATGGTATTATTGTTTAGTCTCTTCGTGTCCCCTCAAACTCCCAAAACATGTCTGTGAGTGCCAGCAGCTCCTCAAAGGACGCTCGTTGATTGGTCGGACGCGTGCTGCTTCCCTTTATATAGTCTATGGCTGCTTCACAACGTTCACAACACAAACACATTACTTGAACCCTGACAAGATTCAGATTATTTTGTGATCCACTGATTCTGCTAGATTCCAGCTGCAAAGTAAACTCTGGCCGCTCCAGTTGGATTTCAAAGTGTGGAAGTGGTGAGCAGAATTCTTGCTACTTCTAGTGGAGCGCTTTGGTCCACACCATGAGAGATAAAAAAATCAAAGATTTCACTCTTTGACTGATATGATTTGTAAATATTCATAACCATTCTTGATCCAACATTTGCACAAAGTAAGTCACTATTTCATGTTTAAAATTGCAAACATAATAAAAATACTTTATATAAACTTTATTTACTCTATCAAAATCATATTGGAGTTTTTTTACTGCAAAAAAACGTAAGAAAAAAGCCTTAAAACGTGTTAACGGTTTGAAAAATCGCCTTCAAAACGCTTCAATAAAGCTTTGAAAAAGCGCCTTAAAATGTGTTTATAAAGGTTTGAAAAGAAACAGATATTACCAAGTGGCAGCGGTTGCCTAGCAACGTTGCAAAGCTGCGGTCGTTGTGTGGGTGGGCGGGGCTTAGCGATCGCTCGCTGCTTCGATCTATGGCGTCACGTTCTAGATCGCTTTGGTCCTTGAAGTTTAGAATGACGTAGACATACCTTCCTGCAGATAGGAGCAGCTTCTACTGTCAGACAGTAGCCTTAAGACCAGTTCCTTCAAATTTAGTACAGTAGTCCACACAGCATTGAAAACAATCCACACTATTCTTTGAATAACAGGATATCTAAAAACAATCCACATTATTCTTTGAATGTCAGGATATCTAAAAATAATTCAGATTGTTTTTTAAATTGCTAAACATTGAAAAATAATCCCCATAATTTGTTCAGTTGCTAGATATTCGCGTCGGGCCGAACCACGCCCCTTAGCTGTGATATAATGAGCATATACCACGGCCTGTCGTGAGCTATTGCTTTTATAAAACGGTTACCAAGTGTGGCAATATGAAAGAAAAATACACACTCTAATTTAAATAGTTTTTATTAGTAAATAATGATGTTCAAAATAAAATAGTCCCTCCTTTGCCTTCTGCAGAAAACATAGTGCAAGGTGGTTGCTATGCAACAACACTAACAGCAAGCGAACATATTAGACAGAGAGCGTTGATCCATTATTTGGCTGTTTATTTACATTAATGTGTATGTTGCTGTTTATTGTGCAGCCACTGAAAACCTGTCCAGCATCAGTAGCATGGCTTACGTGGTCACTTGTATAGGTTGAGGTTGTTCGAGGCTGTTGCTTGGCGTGGCGAGAATATTGCTCCACTTTCTCCGGTCCCCGAGATTGGGCTTCCAGTAGCTCTGGAGAGAGCTTTCGCACCTGTGGCCACTAACGGTCATAATTTCTCTGCTTTGTTTCAAGACCCGCATCAGAAAGCTTTTGAATGGTGCTACTTTTCCAGTTGTTCTACCTGCTCTTCACGTAGCTCTGCATGTCGTAGTTTAGGTGCTTTTTTTTTCTGGAGATAGGAAATGCTCAATCCACTCCTACATACTATAGTAAGACCCCCCCGGAGGTCGAAGTTAATCTTAAATGTTTCCATTTTATGCTTTGTAAGTTTGTTTCGTAACGGAAGAAATGTAACTATATTTATAAAACTGACAAGTCAAATCAAGCAATCTGATTGGTCGATAGCGTTTTTGCGGACCTCTTTGATTACAGATTTGAAAACATCGTTGCTTGCTTTAAAAGTAGCACAATTCATTATGTTAAACCTTCAAAAGTATCTAGATATCCCTGCCCTAATGCCAAAGGAACTGCACACTGAATATGTTTTGCCGTTTGATGTCTATGTCTGGACCGCTGCGTCAAAAAGGAGGGCTTCTGCCCAGCTTCTGCCCCGTTACTTCTCCGCTGCTTTCTTGCTCCAGTATGAAAAGCAAACTGCAGTTTGCTTTTCAGACCAACGGTATACTGTTTTTCTCAGACGCGGAGGGATACTGACTTGTTGTAAAAAGTAACTTACAATTCTACCCGTGGTATACGCTCAGTATATCACGGCTAAGAACCAATCAGATTGCTTGATTTGACTTGTCCGTTTTATAATTAAAAATAATCAATAACAGTATTGTTTAAATTGATGGTTAGTGGGTTAATACAGTTGTAATGGCCATGAATAGCCAACAGACAGAGGCAATGCCAGAGCTCAGAGTGACTCTGTTTCCTATTGTTGAGCCCTTTGTCAAAGGGGTGACAGGAGATCAGTGGCTTCTATTAAGATCAGGCAAACCTGATGGCGCCACCTTAATCATGGTGGCAGACCTTGTTCTCGAGGTTGTAACGTCCCTAACTAAGGCCATTTTGGCTGCTTGTACGGGCATGAAGTCGTCTGTCTCTGAGGAGAGCCTCAGGTCCAGCCTGGGGAACGCGCTCTCCCAGAGTATCGCCCAAGCTCTGGACGTTGCGAGCCAGGTGGAGGACGACAGCATGGAGCTTTGTGCAGCTGTCATTAGCAAACATGTGGCAGAGAGCGTGAACTCTGCCCTCTCTACCCCGATGCACACTGCTGAGTGCGTCGTTCGCCCCCGCAGGCTCAACGTTATGGTGGGGCACACCTGCACAATGCTAAAGGCCTTTGCAGGAAAAATTTGAATTGGGAGATGCCAACGTAGAACGCGTCAGAGAAAATTAAGTCCTGCCCCCCTGGAGAAACCATTGGTGGATAACGAGGAGCCCAGAGCTGAGTCACCGGTCTCATTGGTTTCCTTACTAGGAGTCCAGGAGCAGAGTTTGTCAGGGCACTCAGTGATTGACATACGCAAACAAAAATCCGTCGAAGAACTCATTGACCAGGAGCTGAGAAAAATCACAGATCCTGTCCTGGACAATTTGCCTGACCAGGTTTATGCTCTGCTGCAAGAGGAGTGCTCTCTGGAGATCGCCAACACCGCGATGGGCATCACAGCCCTTCTGACCCAGCAGGAGGAGAATCAGGAGAGGACGCATGTTGGCAAGCCCACCAGTCAACCAAAACAGAAGACCAAATGCAAGCAAGGCGTAAAGCTGAGGGTGAAGAACTGCTTGGCAAAGCGTTTTGCCAAAGCTTGGATTCATCGCATGGTGGTAAAGCTTAAAAATAAATTCCACCCAGAGCCCAAAGCTGAAACTACGAAGTCCATGATGTCACTGATGAGCGGCGTAAGTGCTCTTCTCATGACTGAGGGAGGTGAAAAGGGGGGGAAAGAAATTAGTGACTTTAAAAGGTTCAAGGACTTCTCCAGTGTCAAGCATTTAGTATTTATTGAGGCACTCACCGACATGTTGTACAGACACATTGCTAGTGGTATGTCGCACAGTGACTTCCCAGAGCCTGTCAGGCACTCGTCTGTCAGGACGTTGCTCGTTCCTCAGGTGCATGCCAACATGTACACGGAGATCCGCAAACAGGCGTGGCGTTTCGTGTCGCTGATGAGCTGGTTTGTGAACACTCAGGTCGCCACCCAGAGTCAAAGGGTCCAACAGGCCATAATGGGGCCTGAGGCTCCGTTTCAGTCAGAGGCCTTGGTGGAGAGGGGCGAGGCTTTGGAGCAAGCCACGCTTTGTGAGGAGAGAACTGCCAGTCCTTTGAAGGAGGACGCAAACAGGCAGCGGGATTTGAATAGAGTCTGCATTCAGAATTTTGTGGAGAAGCTGGTCACGCTGGCCTTCAAGAAATCTAAAGTGGGGCGCACTATTGTGGACGACAGGGACATCATTAAGAGCCTCTTTGATAGAGTTTGGGCTGAGGTGCAGCACAGGGACTTTTACACCACCCCAACAACCTTCGCTGACCTTGACAAGATTGTCTACCAGTGCTTGTGCAAGATTGCGGGCTCTCAAGATATGGTCCTGGCCCATTTGATTTTAAAGGACCCAGGACTTGGAGCTTGTATAGTCTGGTCCGTCGATGATCGCATGCTCAACCCACCTCAGAAACATAGAACCATCTGCAGATTCTTTAGGTCTGTTGGAAAAGCCTTCTCCAACATCTGGAGGAGCGTTCAGTAAGTGAACTGTGCCGCAGGGTTCCTCCATGTTTTTCCCGCATTTTAGCATTTAACTGCAAATGAAAAACCTGTAGCGTTCAATATTTAGGGGGATATTAAGGGTAGATCTCCGCGGGTCTTTGTCCTTCTAAATCCACACGGGTTTCCTCCGAGTGAAAAACGTTCTTCGGTTTTCCTAACTGATTCCTGAAATCAAGTAAAAAACATTCTAAGAGTGGACAGCCTTTTTGAAGGAACAAATGTCCGGGGTTGCTCCAATTTCCCCACATTGATAACATTAAAAAAAAACTCTTACATTTCTTAAAATGAACAATAAAAGCAATCAGAGAAAAATGTCTCGAGGACAAAATCATGGAAATTAGGAACATTTAAAGAGGATGAATATTAATGATAATGATATTGTTAAAAATAATGTATTAAGCATTAACAGTATGCACATTCATTCAATACAAAAATATAGTAGCTGATTCAATCAATTAAAATCAATAAATAATTATAATCTATTCATCTTGGTATATTTTACATCTTTATTCTAAAGGTTATGTTCATATATAATTTATAGCCTAATTTGAATCATGTTTTTTCATGCATCTTATTCATATTTAAAAACGTTGGTACTCAGTGGAACAGATATTTGTTTCTTACAGCAATACGCTCATCTTTAAGTCAATAAAATCATTTAAAATTAATATTGTGAGTCAAGGTTTCGTTTATTTAGCTTTTTGTCGTCGGGTCAAGTTGAGCCAATCTCAGAAGTTTTGATGTGATACAAAGGGGTGATTATCTCATTGCCACACAAAACACAGAAAAAATTATGAGCACTACTTTAATTGAACACACACACACACACACACACACACACACACACACACACACACACACACACACACACACACACACACACACACACACACACACACACACACACACACACACACACACACACACACACACACACACACACACACACACACACACACACACACACACACACACACACACACCCACACACACACACACACACAATTTTAAAGCTGCAGGTGTGTAGACCTGATTTCATCACTACATTTCCCTACATGATCAGAGCTTCCAGGCATTTCTCTGCTCCTCGTTCATTCCTCGCAGATTTTTCCATCAGTCCCAGTCATTGCATGTCAGTCAATAGAGCTTTGAAAAATGTGTCCAATTAAACTAAATGTTTTTTTGTAAGTGAAGGCCAGAGCTAAATTATAGATTGTTTGATTGTGTAATTACAAGGTGAGAGAAAATAAATCCACATCCTCCTATGAAACGTATTTTATTTCCTTTTCCATGTTATACTTATACTTACTTGCATTATAATATTTGCATGTTGAACTACCTGCTGGATATCTTCCCAGCCTCAAGGAAATACAATAAAATAAATGGATTCATAATTTTAAAAAATTGATAAAAATGTATAAATTAATAATGTTGTGGGTAAACATTTCAAATTGAAATATAAAATGAAAAGTAAGTTTAATTTTTAAATGATTTCTCTTAAAAACCTTTCTAAATTATAGTAAATTATTAAAAAAGGTTTAGTCAATATACGTTTTTCTGCCTAAAATAGTTGAAATTGAACGTAAACTATATCAAACACCACATGCATGGCAATTAACCTATTTTTGCCCGCTATCTAAATTGACTTTGGTTAGTTAATAAAAATATTGATATTATATATATATATATAATATCAATATTTATAGCATATAATTGATGCAGTCTTTCTCAACACTTTTTAAAAAAAATTCTGCAAATGAAGAATATTTTTAATTTTCTGCACAGTTAGAACTTAGGCTACAGCAGTTGAAAAGATGTGTGGAAGGATAAATTATTGATGGACTTTAATGGCTCTCTAGATAAAGGGCGTTGTGTGGTTGCTTGTATTATCCTCAGATGGTTTGTTTAAATAACTAGTGACATTTTAATAAATATTGCAAAAAAGGGCTCCAAAAAAGGCATATATAACCTGTCCGGCTTAGCCAGTGTGTATTTCTTCAAGCACCACAAGATTCATGGTTTATAAAGTACAATTCTGGGCCATTGATTGTGTCATTTCTCCAAACACATACAGTAAAAATGCCTGTTTTGAAGCCTTCAAATGGTGCAGGAAAAGGACTTTACATTGTATTATACTTAAAGACAGGGCTATTCAGTTAAGAGAAGAGAAAAAGGAAAGCAAATTGTTATAATGGGTGATGTAACTAAATCAAATCAAATCAAGTTTTATTTATATAGCACATTTATAAACGATTTTTGTTCGAGCCAAAGTGCTGTACATAATAAAAATAGCCTACAGTAAAGACACTTTACAGCTAATACAACAACACAGATTGTTCAGAATATCAGTATGAGAAAAACGACACCCTCTATCCTTAGACCCTCACATCGTACAAGGAAAAACTTCCGGAGAAAACCCACAGTTTAAAGGGAAAAAATGGGAGAAACCTCAGGGAGAGCAACAGAGGAGGATCAAAATACACGGATTAAAAATAATCCGTGTATCTACCTCCAATTGTTTTTCTTTATTAAACATGTAAACGGAAGAGCGTCTGAGAGGCGTTTTTGCTTTTACCTTACTAAATGGTCAAATGGTCATTGGAGCGAGGGGCGGGGCAAGACTCACGGAAGTGATTTCAAAACAAAAGCACTCGTCTGCTAAAATCACACTTTGAATCACTACAGTATCCTGCTGAAGGAACGGTGATTATTATAAACAAGGTGAATTTAGCTATCACAACGAAAACGGCCAAGACACATATTGAGCCCAGAAAATGAATGTTATTAAGGGCTGTAAATATAATAAGCCTCTGTCTAAAATGGACAACATTGTTAGGAGATTTAAAATATGCAGCGGTTCTGCACTGCGGTCCCTCAGCCGCCTCTCGCGTTTGTTTTTTTTAAATCAGCTGCTCTTCTTTTTTCCTGCTATATTTAACGAGTGATACAAATATTTGTTACCACAAGTTCTTAAGGAAACTGACACTGTTGGACTCGGTTCTAGTTTGACTTCTACCAAAAATAAAATGAAGTACTTTTACTCTGTACTTTGTGAGTAATCCTCTGTCAAAGTCCCCTCCATAGTACATAATGCATGTTTTTCTGCTATCTTTGATGAATGATAAAAATATATATTATATATTATATAAAAATAGCAGAGAAACATGCATTCTTGTTCTCAGGGGGCACATTGACAGAGGAGTACTGGAACAGTACACAGTAAGTACTTGTACTTGTGGGGGTAGTTTCACTAGTACTGAGTCCAACAGGATCAATATCACGAAGAACTAATGGCAACAAAAAAGAATTCCCTCATCAAACTTAGCAGAAGTGGCTTGATTGTGTTCTCAGCAGGGGATTTTGAGTATTTCTCAAAAAATACACAGTAAAAGTACTTCAATGTATTGTAAGTAGTAGGCTAACTAATACAAAGTCAAGCAGTATCAATTTCATTAAGAACTAATGGTAACATTATATTTTTATCATTCATCAACGATAGCAGAAAAACATGCATTATGTAGGCTACTAAGGAGGGGACTTTGACAGAGGATTACTCACAAAGTACACAGTAAAAGTACTTTATTTCTGGTAGAAGTCAAACTAGAACCGAGTCCAACAGTGTCAGTTTCCTTAAGAACTTGTGGTAACAAATATTCTTGCGTCATGAAGACGTCAAGACATTACATTACATTACATTGCATTTAGCTGACGCTTTTATCCAAAGCGACTTACAATAAGTGCATTCGACCAGGAAGATACAACCTTTAAGAAAACAGAATCATATAAGTACATCAGGTTTCATAGAGCCAAACATTTCAAGTGCTACTCAACTGGCATTTAGAAAGCCAGCCCTTTATTAGTATATAAGTGCTTTGTTAGTAATTCTATCGCTCGAAGTGGAGTCTAAAGAGATGAGTTTTCAGTTTGCGTCGGAAGATGTGTAAGCTATCTGCTGTCCTGATTTCAATGGGGAGCTCATTCCACCATTTTGGAGCCAGGATAGCAAACCCACGTGTTTTTGCTGACGGGAACTTGGGTCCCCCTCGCAGTGCGGGTGCAGCGAGCTGTTTGGCTGATGCAGAGCGGAGTACACGTGCTGGGGTGTACGGTTTAACCATGTCCTGGATGTAGGAAGGGCCAGATCCATTCACAGCATGGTACGCAAGTACCAGTGTCTTGAAGTGGATTCTAGCAGTTACTGGAAGCCAGTGAAGGGAGCGGAGGAGCGGTGTGGTGTGGGAGAATTTGGGAAGGTTGAAGACCAGACGAGCCGCTGCATTCTGGATGAGCTGCAGAGGTCGGATGGCACATGCAGGTAGACCAGCCAGGAGGGAGTTGCAGTAGTCTAGGCGTGAGATGACGAGAGCCTGGACCAGAATCTGCGCTGATGTCTGGGTCAGCTGGGGACGTATCCTCCTGATGTTGTAAAGCGTGTATCTGCAGCAGCGGGTTGTAGCAGCGATGTTTGCAGTGAAGGACAATTTGTTATCAAGGACCACACCCAGATTCCTTGCAGTCTGAGTCGGGGAAACAACAGAGGTGCCGATGTTGATTGTTAGGTCAAGAGTGGGACAATCTTTTCCCGGAAGGAAGAGCAGTTCAGTCTTGTCAAGGTTGAGCTTGAGGTGATGAGCAGACATCCACCGAGAGATGTCTGCTAGGCAAGCAGAGATGCGTGCGACGACCTGGGTCTCTGAGCGGGGAAAGGACAGAATTAGTTGGGTGTCGTCAGCGTAGCAGTGGTATGAAAAACCATGCGGGCTAATGACAGACCCGAGCGAGTTTGTGTACAGGGAGAAGAGGAGGGGACCAAGAACCGAGCCCTGAGGGACCCCTGTAGTTAATTGACAAGGGTCGGACTCGGACCCTCTCCAAGTAACCCTGTAGGTGCGGTCGTTGAGGTACGAGGTGAGGAGGGAAAGTGCAGTGCCTGAAACTCCAAGTTCTTGGAGAGTGCGAAGGAGGATCCGATGGTTCACTGTGTCGAATGCAGCAGACAGGTCCAGAAGGATGATGACAGAGGAGAGGGAGGCTGCTTTAGCAGTGTGCAGTTCATCAGAGACAGCAAGGAGAGCAGTTTCTGTTGAGTGACCTGCCTTGAAACCAGACTGGTGCGGATCCAGAAGGTTGTTCTGATGGAGATAACAGGAGAGTTGTTTAAAGACAGCGCGTTCAAGTGTTTTAGACAGGAACGGGAGGAGAGAGACGGGCCTGTAGTTAATAACATCAGACGGATTGAGAGTGGGTTTCTTAAGGAGAGGGTTTACTCTTGCCTCCTTGAGACTGTTTGGAAAGTGACCAGAAGTTAGAGAAGTGTTGATGAAATGGGTGAGAAATGGTAGAATATCAGGAGCGATAGTCTGAAGGAGGTTTGAGGGGATAGGGTCCAGAGAACAGGTGGTAGGACGGGCAGAGGTAACGAGGGTAAGAACCTCACTTGGAGAGAGAGGGGAGAAGGAGGTCAGTGTGTGGGTGAAGGGAGGGTCTGGTGACCCAGCGGTGAGTAAAGGTGAGTCAGAAAAGGAAGAGCGAATATCATCAACCTTTTTTTCAAAGTGGTTAACAAAGTCGCTTGACAGAAGGGAGGAGGGGGGAGGTGCTTTGGGAGGGTCCAAGAGGGTGGAGAAGATAGAAAATAGTTTTTTGGGATTGGAATAGGAAGATTGGATCTTATCTTGAAAGAAAGTGCTTTTTGCCTGAGAGATGGAAGCAGAGAAAGAGGAGAGGAGAGCCTGATAGGTTAGGAGGTCGTCATGGTGTTTGGATTTCCACCATTTCCGCTCTGCTGCCCGAAGGATGGTTCTATTAGCACGCAGTGCGTCATTTAGCCAGGGAGCAGGAGGGGACTGACGAGCCGGCCGCGATGTGAGAGGACAGAGAGAGTCCAGAGAGGATGAGAGAGTAGAGAGGAGAGTTTTTGCAGCAGCGTTTGGAGGCAGGAGTTGGAACGAGTCAGAGGAAGGGAGGGCTGAGAGCACCGATGAGGCAAAGGTAGAGGGGGAGAGGGAACGGAGGTTACGGCGGACAGGAGCAGAGTTAGAAGAGATTAGGTTGTTATGTTTGGAAAGGGGTAGAGAGAATGAAATGAAGAAGTGATCGGATGTGTGGAGCGGGTTTACAGAGAGGTTAGAAGTAGAGCAGTTCCTTGAGAATATGAGATCAAGGACATTGCCAGCTTTATGAGTTGGTGGGGATGGAGACAGTGAGAAAGCAAAGGTGGTTAACAGAGATGTTAGTTACATTACATTACATTACATTGCATTTAGCTGACGCTTTTATCCAAAGCGACTTACAATAAGTGCATTCGACCAGGAAGATACAACCTTTAAGAAAACAGAATCATATAAGTACATCAGGTTTCATAGAGCCAAACATTTCAAGTGCTACTCAACTGGCATTTAGAAAGCCAGCCCTTTATTAGTATATAAGTGCTTTGTTAGTAATTTTATCGCTCGAAGTGGAGTCTAAAGAGATGAGTTTTCAGTTTGCGTCGGAAGATGTGTAAGCTATCTGCTGTCCTGATTTCAATGGGGAGCTCATTCCACCATTTTGGAGCCAGGATAGCAAACCCACGTGTTTTTGCTGACGGGAACTTGGGTCCCCCTCGCAGTGCGGGTGCAGCGAGCTGTTTGGCTGATGCAGAGCGGAGTGCACGTGCTGGGGTGTACGGTTTAACCATGTCCTGGATGTAGGAAGCGCCAGATCCATTCGCAGCATGGTACGCAAGTACCAGTGTCTTGAAGTGGATTCTAGCAGTTACTGGAAGCCAGTGAAGGGAGCGGAGGAGCGGTGTGGTGTGGGAGAATTTGGGAAGGTTGAAGACCAGACGAGCCGCTGCATTCTGGATGAGCTGCAGAGGTCGGATGGCACATGCAGGTAGACCAGCCAGGAGGGAGTTGCAGTAGTCTAGGCGTGAGATGACGAGAGCCTGGACCAGAATCTGCGCTGATGTCTGGGTCAGCTGGGGACGTATCCTCCTGATGTTGTAAAGCGTGTATCTGCAGCAGCGGGTTGTAGCAGCGATGTTTGCAGTGAAGGACAGTTTGTTATCTAGGACCACACCCAGATTCCTTGCAGTCTGAGTCGGGGAAACAACAGAGGTGCCGATGTTGATTGTTAGGTCAAGAGTGGGACAATCTTTTCCCGGAAGGAAGAGCAGTTCAGTCTTGTCAAGGTTGAGCTTGAGGTGATGAGCAGACATCCACCGAGAGATGTCTGCTAGGCAAGCAGAGATGCGTGCGACGACCTGGGTCTCTGAGCGGGGAAAGGACAGAATTAGTTGGGTGTCGTCAGCGTAGCAGTGGTATGAAAAACCATGCGGGCTAATGACAGACCCGAGCGAGTTTGTGTACAGGGAGAAGAGGAGGGGACCAAGAACCGAGCCCTGAGGGACCCCTGTAGTTAATTGACAAGGGTCGGACTCGGACCCTCTCCAAGTAACCCTGTAGGTGCGGTCGTTGAGGTATGAGGTGAGGAGGGAAAGTGCAGTGCCTGAAACTCCAAGTTCTTGGACAGTGCGAAGGAGGATCCGATGGTTCACCGTGTCGAATGCAGCAGACAGGTCCAGAAGGATGATGACAGAGGAGAGGGAGGCTGCTTTAGCAGTGTGCAGTTTGTCAGAGACAGCAAGGAGAGCAGTTTCTGTTGAGTGACCTGCCTTGAAACCAGACTGGTGCGGATCCAGAAGGTTGTTCTGATGGAGATAAGAGGAGAGTTGTTTAAAGACAGCGCGTTCAAGTGTTTTAGACAGGAACGGGAGGAGAGAGACGGGTCTGTAGTTAATAACATCAGACGGGTTGAGAGTGGGTTTCTTTAGGAGAGGGTTTACTCTTGCCTCCTTGAGACTGTTTGGAAAGTGACCAGAAGTTAGAGAAGTGTTGATGAAATGGGTGAGAAATGGTAGAATATCAGGAGCGATAGTCTGAAGGAGGTTTGAGGGGATAGGGTCCAGAGAACAGGTGGTAGGACGGGCAGAGGTAACGAGGGTAAGAACCTCACTTGGAGAGAGAGGGGAGAAGGAGGTCAGTGTGTGGGTGAAGGGAGGGTCTGGTGACCCAGCGGTGAGTAAAGGTGAGTCAGAAAAAGAAGAGCGAATATCATCAACCTTTTTTTCAAAATGGTTAACAAAGTCGCTTGACAGAAGGGAGGAGGGGGGAGGTGCTTTGGGGGGGTCCAAGAGGGTGGAGAAGATAGAAAATAGTTTTTTGGGATTGGAATAGGAAGATTGGATCTTATCTTGAAAGAAAGTGCTTTTTGCCTGAGAGATGGAAGCAGAGAAAGAGGAGAGGAGAGCCTGATAGGTTAGGAGGTCGTCATGGTGTTTGGATTTCCACCATTTCCGCTCTGCTGCCCGAAGGATGGTTCTATTAGCACGCAGTGCATCATTTAGCCAGGGAGCAGGAGGGGACTGACGAGCCGGCCGCGATGTGAGAGGACAGAGAAAGTCCAGAGAGGATGAGAGAGTCGAGAGGAGAGTTTTTGCAGCAGTGTTTGGAGGCAGGAGTTGGAACGAGTCAGAGGAAGGGAGGGCTGAGAGCACCGATGAGGCAAAGGTAGAGGGGGAGAGGGAACGGAGGTTACGGCGGACAGGAGCAGAGTTAGAAGAGATGAGGTTGTTATGTTTGGAAAGGGGTAGAGAGAATGAAATGAAGAAGTGATCGGATGTGTGGAGCGGGTTTACAGAGAGGTTAGAAGTAGAGCAGTTCCTTGAGAATATGAGATCAAGGACATTGCCAGCTTTATGAGTTGGTGGGGATGGAGACAGTGAGAAAGCAAAGGTGGTTAACAGAGATGTTAGTTCAGATATCTTCCCTGTCTGGAGGTTGAAATCTCCGAGAAGTACAGCGGGAGGGCCAGTTTCCGGGATGTGTGAGAAGAGATTATCTAACTCCTCCAAGAAGTCCCCCAAGGCGCCTGGTGGACGGTAGAGAACAACAATGGTTAATTGTATAGGATGGGTTACTGTGACGGCATGGAATTCAAAGGTGGAAGGAGTGAAATTAGGTAGCTTGAAGAGGGAAAAGCTCCATTTGGGAGAGAGCAGGAGACCAGTGCCACCTCCTCTGCCAGAGGGTCTGGGTGTATGGGAGAAGGAATATGCTGTGGAGAGAGCTGCTGGGGTGGATGTGTTGGATGGAGTGATCCAGGTCTCCGTGAGAGCAAGGAAATCCAGAGACTGCAGGGACGCGTAGCCAGAGATGAAGTCAGCCTTAGGAACAGCTGACTGGCAGTTCCACAGGCCCCCTGAAACGAGATGTTGGATCTCAGTGGAGCATGTGGGATAGACGAGAGCAGGCCGGTGAGATCGATTAGGAGAAACACGGGGCCAGTGATAATTGCGAGAAGACACATGAACAGGAATGCAGAAAATACACATGATTATAGCATGAGGGGCTAGAGAACCCAAGAGAATTGAATAAAACTAAATAACACCAGCGATACTTGGCGCAATCAGAGTAGGATTTGCCTCCTCTTTGCCTCCCACGTGACTCCCACAGGACTCTTAATGTCTTTGTCAGTCTTACTCCCACAGGACTCTTAATGTCTTTGTCAGTCTTCGTCTGGCTGACGCTGAAGCTGACGCTGCAGGAAAAACGCAACCTAAGATGGATACCTGATTGCTCAGTTCTCACAGCTTTGGGGGCACGCCCCTGTAATTAGTTAACTATTTTCTGCTGATGGGCGACAGCAGAGTCTTCCTGCCTATTGAAATGCACACTTGAGGGGCGTGACTCACTGAGACCTGAGTTACGCCTGGAGTTGAGCAGATCTGAGATTTTAAAATCTCTCAGAAATCGCCGTTTTAGCTACAATAACTACAGAACAATTATACAGAGTAGAATAAATGAAACAGAGAAGTCTATTTAAACAAGAATATAACTTACAGTGATTGCTGAGTCAGTATCGATAGTGTCCTCGCCGAGTCTGGAAGCACACTGAGTTATTCTGATTTGAAATGCGCTATTTAAAATGTTTTTGCACTTCACGCAATCAGCAGAGTCTTCCTGCCTATTGAAATGCACACTTGAGGGGCGTGACTCACTGAGACCTGAGTTACGCCTGGAGTTGAGCAGATCTGAGATTTTAAAATCTCTCAGAAATCGCCGTTTTAGCTACAATAACTACAGAACAATTATACAGAGTAGAATAAATGAAACAGAGAAGTCTATTTAAACAAGAATATAACTTACAGTGATTGCTGAGTCAGTATCGATAGTGTCCTCGCCGAGTCTGGAAGCACACTGAGTTATTCTGATTTGAAATGCGCTATTTAAAATGTTTTTGCACTTCACGCAATCAGCAGAGTCTTCCTGCCTATTGAAATGCACACTTGAGGGGCGTGACTCACTGAGACCTGAGTTACGCCTGGAGTTGAGCAGATCTGAGATTTTAAAATCTCTCAGAAATCGCCGTTTTAGCTACAATAACTACAGAACAATTATACAGAGTAGAATAAATGAAACAGAGAAGTCTATTTAAACAAGAATATAACTTACAGTGATTGCTGAGTCAGTATCGATAGTGTCCTCGCCGAGTCTGGAAGCACACTGAGTTATTCTGATTTGAAATGCGCTATTTAAAATGTTTTTGCACTTCACGCAATCAGCAGAGTCTTCCTGCCTATTGAAATGCACACTTGAGGGGCGTGACTCACTGAGACCTGAGTTACGCCTGGAGTTGAGCAGATCTGAGATTTTAAAATCTCTCAGAAATCGCCGTTTTAGCTACAATAACTACAGAACAATTATACAGAGTAGAATAAATGAAACAGAGAAGTCTATTTAAACAAGAATATAACTTACAGTGATTGCTGAGTCAGTATCGATAGTGTCCTCGCCGAGTCTGGAAGCACACTGAGTTATTCTGATTTGAAATGCGCTATTTAAAATGTTTTTGCACTTCACGCAATCAGCAGAGTCTTCCTGCCTATTGAAATGCACACTTGAGGGGCGTGACTCACTGAGACCTGAGTTACGCCTGGAGTTGAGCAGATCTGAGATTTTAAAATCTCTCAGAAATCGCCGTTTTAGCTACAATAACTACAGAACAATTATACAGAGTAGAATAAATGAAACAGAGAAGTCTATTTAAACAAGAATATAACTTACAGTGATTGCTGAGTCAGTATCGATAGTGTCCTCGCCGAGTCTGGAAGCACACTGAGTTATTCTGATTTGAAATGCGCTATTTAAAATGTTTTTGCACTTCACGCAATCAGCAGAGTCTTCCTGCCTATTGAAATGCACACTTGAGGGGCGTGACTCACTGAGACCTGAGTTACGCCTGGAGTTGAGCAGATCTGAGATTTTAAAATCTCTCAGAAATCGCCGTTTTAGCTACAATAACTACAGAACAATTATACAGAGTAGAATAAATGAAACAGAGAAGTCTATTTAAACAAGAATATAACTTACAGTGATTGCTGAGTCAGTATCGATAGTGTCCTCGCCGAGTCTGGAAGCACACTGAGTTATTCTGATTTGAAATGCGCTATTTAAAATGTTTTTGCACTTCACGCAATCAGCAGAGTCTTCCTGCCTATTGAAATGCACACTTGAGGGGCGTGACTCACTGAGACCTGAGTTACGCCTGGAGTTGAGCAGATCTGAGATTTTAAAATCTCTCAGAAATCGCCGTTTTAGCTACAATAACTACAGAACAATTATACAGAGTAGAATAAATGAAACAGAGAAGTCTATTTAAACAAGAATATAACTTACAGTGATTGCTGAGTCAGTATCGATAGTGTCCTCGCCGAGTCTGGAAGCACACTGAGTTATTCTGATTTGAAATGCGCTATTTAAAATGTTTTTGCACTTCACGCAATCAGCAGAGTCTTCCTGCCTATTGAAATGCACACTTGAGGGGCGTGACTCACTGAGACCTGAGTTACGCCTGGAGTTGAGCAGATCTGAGATTTTAAAATCTCTCAGAAATCGCCGTTTTAGCTACAATAACTACAGAACAATTATACAGAGTAGAATAAATGAAACAGAGAAGTCTATTTAAACAAGAATATAACTTACAGTGATTGCTGAGTCAGTATCGATAGTGTCCTCGCCGAGTCTGGAAGCACACTGAGTTATTCTGATTTGAAATGCGCTATTTAAAATGTTTTTGCACTTCACGCAATCAGCAGAGTCTTCCTGCCTATTGAAATGCACACTTGAGGGGCGTGACTCACTGAGACCTGAGTTACGCCTGGAGTTGAGCAGATCTGAGATTTTAAAATCTCTCAGAAATCGCCGTTTTAGCTACAATAACTACAGAACAATTATACAGAGTAGAATAAATGAAACAGAGAAGTCTATTTAAACAAGAATATAACTTACAGTGATTGCTGAGTCAGTATCGATAGTGTCCTCGCCGAGTCTGGAAGCACACTGAGTTATTCTGATTTGAAATGCGCTATTTAAAATGTTTTTGCACTTCACGCAATCAGCAGAGTCTTCCTGCCTATTGAAATGCACACTTGAGGGGCGTGACTCACTGAGACCTGAGTTACGCCTGGAGTTGAGCAGATCTGAGATTTTAAAATCTCTCAGAAATCGCCGTTTTAGCTACAATAACTACAGAACAATTATACAGAGTAGAATAAATGAAACAGAGAAGTCTATTTAAACAAGAATATAACTTACAGTGATTGCTGAGTCAGTATCGATAGTGTCCTCGCCGAGTCTGGAAGCACACTGAGTTATTCTGATTTGAAATGCGCTATTTAAAATGTTTTTGCACTTCACGCAATCAGCAGAGTCTTCCTGCCTATTGAAATGCACACTTGAGGGGCGTGACTCACTGAGACCTGAGTTACGCCTGGAGTTGAGCAGATCTGAGATTTTAAAATCTCTCAGAAATCGCCGTTTTAGCTACAATAACTACAGAACAATTATACAGAGTAGAATAAATGAAACAGAGAAGTCTATTTAAACAAGAATATAACTTACAGTGATTGCTGAGTCAGTATCGATAGTGTCCTCGCCGAGTCTGGAAGCACACTGAGTTATTCTGATTTGAAATGCGCTATTTAAAATGTTTTTGCACTTCACGCAATCAGCAGAGTCTTCCTGCCTATTGAAATGCACACTTGAGGGGCGTGACTCACTGAGACCTGAGTTACGCCTGGAGTTGAGCAGATCTGAGATTTTAAAATCTCTCAGAAATCGCCGTTTTAGCTACAATAACTACAGAACAATTATACAGAGTAGAATAAATGAAACAGAGAAGTCTATTTAAACAAGAATATAACTTACAGTGATTGCTGAGTCAGTATCGATAGTGTCCTCGCCGAGTCTGGAAGCACACTGAGTTATTCTGATTTGAAATGCGCTATTTAAAATGTTTTTGCACTTCACGCAATCAGCAGAGTCTTCCTGCCTATTGAAATGCACACTTGAGGGGCGTGACTCACTGAGACCTGAGTTACGCCTGGAGTTGAGCAGATCTGAGATTTTAAAATCTCTCAGAAATCGCCGTTTTAGCTACAATAACTACAGAACAATTATACAGAGTAGAATAAATGAAACAGAGAAGTCTATTTAAACAAGAATATAACTTACAGTGATTGCTGAGTCAGTATCGATAGTGTCCTCGCCGAGTCTGGAAGCACACTGAGTTATTCTGATTTGAAATGCGCTATTTAAAATGTTTTTGCACTTCACGCAATCAGCAGAGTCTTCCTGCCTATTGAAATGCACACTTGAGGGGCGTGACTCACTGAGACCTGAGTTACGCCTGGAGTTGAGCAGATCTGAGATTTTAAAATCTCTCAGAAATCGCCGTTTTAGCTACAATAACTACAGAACAATTATACAGAGTAGAATAAATGAAACAGAGAAGTCTATTTAAACAAGAATATAACTTACAGTGATTGCTGAGTCAGTATCGATAGTGTCCTCGCCGAGTCTGGAAGCACACTGAGTTATTCTGATTTGAAATGCGCTATTTAAAATGTTTTTGCACTTCACGCAATCAGCAGAGTCTTCCTGCCTATTGAAATGCACACTTGAGGGGCGTGACTCACTGAGACCTGAGTTACGCCTGGAGTTGAGCAGATCTGAGATTTTAAAATCTCTCAGAAATCGCCGTTTTAGCTACAATAACTACAGAACAATTATACAGAGTAGAATAAATGAAACAGAGAAGTCTATTTAAACAAGAATATAACTTACAGTGATTGCTGAGTCAGTATCGATAGTGTCCTCGCCGAGTCTGGAAGCACACTGAGTTATTCTGATTTGAAATGCGCTATTTAAAATGTTTTTGCACTTCACGCAATCAGCAGAGTCTTCCTGCCTATTGAAATGCACACTTGAGGGGCGTGACTCACTGAGACCTGAGTTACGCCTGGAGTTGAGCAGATCTGAGATTTTAAAATCTCTCAGAAATCGCCGTTTTAGCTACAATAACTACAGAACAATTATACAGAGTAGAATAAATGAAACAGAGAAGTCTATTTAAACAAGAATATAACTTACAGTGATTGCTGAGTCAGTATCGATAGTGTCCTCGCCGAGTCTGGAAGCACACTGAGTTATTCTGATTTGAAATGCGCTATTTAAAATGTTTTTGCACTTCACGCAATCAGCAGAGTCTTCCTGCCTATTGAAATGCACACTTGAGGGGCGTGACTCACTGAGACCTGAGTTACGCCTGGAGTTGAGCAGATCTGAGATTTTAAAATCTCTCAGAAATCGCCGTTTTAGCTACAATAACTACAGAACAATTATACAGAGTAGAATAAATGAAACAGAGAAGTCTATTTAAACAAGAATATAACTTACAGTGATTGCTGAGTCAGTATCGATAGTGTCCTCGCCGAGTCTGGAAGCACACTGAGTTATTCTGATTTGAAATGCGCTATTTAAAATGTTTTTGCACTTCACGCAATCAGCAGAGTCTTCCTGCCTATTGAAATGCACACTTGAGGGGCGTGACTCACTGAGACCTGAGTTACGCCTGGAGTTGAGCAGATCTGAGATTTTAAAATCTCTCAGAAATCGCCGTTTTAGCTACAATAACTACAGAACAATTATACAGAGTAGAATAAATGAAACAGAGAAGTCTATTTAAACAAGAATATAACTTACAGTGATTGCTGAGTCAGTATCGATAGTGTCCTCGCCGAGTCTGGAAGCACACTGTTCAGATATCTTCCCTGTCTGGAGGTTGAAATCTCCGAGAAGTACAGCGGGAGGGCCAGTTTCAGGGATGTGTGAGAGGAGATTATCTAACTCCTCCAAGAAGTCCCCCAAGGCGCCTGGTGGACGGTAGAGAACAACAATGGTTAATTGTATAGGATGGGTTACTGTGACGGCATGGAATTCAAAGGTAGAAGGAGTGAAATTAGGTAGCTTGAAGAGGGAAAAGCTCCATTTGGGAGAGAGCAGGAGACCAGTGCCACCTCTTCTGCCAGAGGGTCTGGGTGTATGGGAGAAGGAATATGCTGTGGAGAGAGCTGCTGGGGTGGATGTGTTGGATGGAGTGATCCAGGTCTCCGTGAGAGCAAGGAAATCCAGAGACTGCAGGGAAGCGTAGCCAGAGATGAAGTCAGCCTTAGGGACAGCTGACTGGCAGTTCCACAGGCCCCCTGAAACGAGATGTTGGATCTCAGTGGAGCATGTGGGATAGACGAGAGCAGGCCGGTGAAATCGATTAGGAGAAACACGGGGCCAGTGATAATTGCGAGAAGACACATGAACAGGAATGCAGAAAATACACATGATTATAGCATGAGGGGCTAGAGTCTGAGTCAGTATCGATCGTGTCCTCACCGAGTCTGGATGCACACGTCATCAGCTGGAAAATTCTTGTGAATGGAGTCAGACACTGGAAGTGTGGGAGGCGTTGACTGGGACTGATGGAAGGATGAGGCTGATGAGACTGAAGAATCTGTTACGAACTAGCAGCTGAGAAATAATCATATATTAAAAGACAGCAGCTTCATAAGAAGCCAACAAGAGTGACATGAGTGTGTCAGTGTGCAGTCTACCATCCTCTTAAAATACTCTGTCCAACAATATCAGTCTCATGAAAAAGGTTTTTTAACGCTTATTCAAAATAGCAGAGAAACATCCATTCTTGTTCTCAGGAGGGGACATTGACAGAGGACTGTTGGAAAAGTACACAGTAAGTACTTCATAGTACTTGTGGGGGTAGTTTCACTAGTACTGAGTCCAACAGGATCAATCTCACGAAGAACTAATGACAAAAAAGAATTCTCTCATCAAACTTAGCAGAAGTGGCTTGATTTTGTTCTCAGTAGGGGACTTTGACAGAGCATTTCTCAAAAAATTACACAGTAAAAGTATTTCAATGTATTGTAAGTAGTAGGCTAACTAATACAAAGTCAAGCATTATCAATTTCTTTAAGAACTGTTGGAGATTTGGAGGATGTTCAAAACCAACCTCGTCTCCGCGTGTCGTTTGATAAGCTGGGTAAATTCGTAAAAAGGAAGGGATTAAGAAACACCAGAATGCAAGTTAAACAATAATCTTGTTTTAATGATAAAAAGTAACAATACAAATACAAATACAAATACAAATACAAACACAAAGGAAGTACTTCCTGCTCTTCCTCCAATCTCACGGATCTGGTCAGTTTGAAGAAAAGAAGAGGCTGGTCTAAAGAAAACATAGGCTTATATCCAAAACCCCAGGAGGAGCTATGCGGCTGCCCCCCCCCCCCCCCCCCGAGGGGGTCCTCCACTTAGAAAAGACAGCCAATCAGCGCGAGCCAGAGGCGACCCTTACATTCGAGATAACAAACCCCTCCTTGCAAGTTTCACATACTTTTGGCATTTTATAAAGATAGTTTTAAGATATAGTTTTTTATAGTTGGATTATACAAATAACACATGTGAGTTACCTTAACCTCAAACAATAATAACAAGAGGAAAACATCAGCTCTGATCTCAAGCAGTAAAAAGTACCGCACACTCATTTAGCCTGCAGCTCTTCCAGACACTTGAGCTATTGTTCTTTAAGAATATTCCCTGCAGAATCTTTATTTCAAATAAAAGGTTTCACATTGCATATTTCCAGCTTCCTTTACACATACTGCTATTATTAATACAAAGTAATCAACCACACACATATATTTAAAACAAGTAGATTTCCCTGATCATTTGACATGCTGCTTCCATTTCCCATAGAGTAATAAAACATGTTTAAGCTAATTTCTCCACACTGTTTGTAGCCCTCCAGTACCCACATATGAAAGAATAAAAGCAGAGGAGTCAAATAAAACACCAATACAGGAATAGTTGATAAATGATTATACAGGACATCTGATCACAGTAAGAAATACACACACATATTCTCTAGGAAGTGACCCTTGTTATAGGTCCGAATGTCCTGTCCCCTGAAAGTCATGAGTTTTGGTTGATTAACAGAAGTTTAATTGTTCTTGTGGCTTAATGGCTTCCCTGAACTTCCCTTCACCCCAAAGTCAGCTTACTAGGAATGAATACATTTGATTGATAAGCTCAAAAGGACGTTTATCTTGGTTACTGCTGGGTGACCCAAGTCTCAAGGCCTGCAGGATGTGTAGGAGATAAACATTAATTCTACAAGACTTTAACTACATTATCTGAAAATGTATCTGGGACTTCCCCTGTTAATTGCAAGGACTATTGATAATTAACAGAGAGACCCTAGGGGCCTCTTCTTGATATCTGCTAGGCAGAAGTCACTCAATGCAGAAATCACAAGTTTAACACACATTCTATATAAGGTGACATTAAAATGAATATACCAGATTGAACTTTCCTGCCATAACACGTTACTTTAATACTTCAAATAACTCAAATAATACTTCAATCCCCCTTTTGGTCTCACCCCCACGAGACCAACACACATACGACATTTGAAACACAACTACTGTCCTTCCTTGCCACTGTGTCTGCTCCCCAACAGTATACCTTTGTGAACAGAACACAACTTTCAATGTCAGTGAAGGAACTATCACATTGCGAACCTGAGTGCCAGAAAGCAGCATCCTTGCGTGTTGTTGAATCCTCAGGGCCCCCCCCCCCCCTCAGCGGAAAACGCCAACAAGGGCAGCTGATAGGGAGGGGGAGATGCAGCCTTTCCATCAAAGGTGGAACTGATGAATCTGATCAGAGAGAAGTAGACTCCTCTGCTGCCTCGAGAAGTCCCCCAGCCCGCTGACGCCAGCTTCCGAGTCGTCTGCTGTCGGGATGTCCGCGAGGTCCTTCTCCTCCAGTCCGCTGATGACAGCTTCCAAGTCGTCTGCTGTAAGGATGTCCGCGAGGTCCTTCTCCTCCAGTCCGCTGATGGAAGCTTCCAAGTCATCTGCTGTAGGGATGTCCTCGTTGACGATAGCCAGGTCCGTCCTGATGTCCTCCATGGTCCTAGCCGGTGATTTCCTCGCCGCACACTGGCTCCAGTAGTACCAGATGTCCCCCTTTGCTCCTCGGCGGACTGCATGAGATGTCCTCTGGGTCACTCTGTAGAGGCCGGAGAACCTGGAGTTGAGCCACGTAGGCCTCTTGACCTTCAGCCAGACGAACTCCGCTGTGTCGGCCTCCTGCTCCTCGGGTCCCCCTTTTGGCGTCAGCAACCTGTGTGGAGAAATCTGATACCCACCCCTCAAGTCTACGCTCAGGGCTTCTGGGCCCTCAGGGGTTTGACCCACCACTGGTAGGCCGCTTCAGAATTCTAATACTTGGCCTGTGTCAACAAAATAAACCCCAACATCTTCAGTTGAACTAAATAACATATCTCAATAGCTCTGAATTTCTGACAAGCATCTGTGTTATTTTAAATGAAATCCTTGAGATCCTATTTAAAATCTAAATATAATATTAACTGCTAATGTCTCTGGTAATGGAACAAACTAATGTTATGGATTAAAAACAACTAAAATCATGATACTGACAAAGTGAATAATTTCCAGGCGAGACTGCTTCTACCTGTCACTGCTTGGATATTATCAAGCTGAAAAATGAATACAGAAATCTCACATACTGTCATCAAATGTCTTTCCATTATGAATTTAAATTAAATGTACATCCCAATAATGATCTAAACCAAAAAGTCTATGGCTTTTACTTCTTTACCAGGCTAGTTACAAGATGTTGTCTAAATTAAATTCTATCTCATTACATTACTATGTTTTAACTTAGCTGTAATATGTTCTTTCTACATTTCAAACCTCAGTTACTTTAATACCTGTTGAAATATTACAAAATTGTTTTCATTATCACCGTTCACCTTCTCATTCTCATCCTGGAATTACCTCTCTCAGTAGCCCCTTGGCCACTGATTCTGCATCTGTGTTACCTGTTATAACTCAATCAATATTAGAAACATGTCAACATTCATCAAACAGTATCTTATCCCCAGATATGGAGCAGGTTAAATCTAAAACTGTCAATCAATGGTCAGATTGAACATCTGAGTTGGGGCGGCAGGTTTCTTCCAGTCCCTAAATGAAAAAATCCCACACTCCCCCTTTTTACACATGTACACATGTGTAACAAACTTTTGTATGGGAAGAAAACCTTCAGGTAACCAGTGGTTATAAGAAAATACCAAACATCATTCACAAAAGTACATCCATCATTTTTCACAGTAAACACTCCAGGGGAAATAAGTATTCATTTAGCTGGCAGTCCTAAAAGAAACAGAATCTTTAGATTTTAGTTTGAGTTTTACATTTGCAAACCGCCAACTCCTGTGGGAATTAGAAACGGGTCACATGTGGTTAACCCCCTTTTGCAGAATTTTTAGGAAACCTATGTTTCCCTTGGAGCTCCAAAATAATATGTTAGTCCAAAGACATGCTCGGTTAGTTATTGTTTTAGAATCAAGCAGTTGCACTGATCACATGCAGAAATACATTCACACTCACTCTGTCAGGTAGTAAAGTCAAGTTCGGTCAGCCCCAGAGTCTGTCATTGATAGTGCTTTTCTCAAGTCACACTGTCAGTCAGGGTCAAAGGTCATTTGGTCTCAGTTTCATTGGCCATGTGTCGTGCTCTGCAGAGACTTTAATATTCTACTAGCTGGAGTTGTACTAGTGACATCATTGTGTTGATGTCAACCAATGCAACAAAGTTTTTCTCGTGTTCGCAGCACCATTTTCTTCAGATGTTTAACAAACAAATGATCAATACACTTTATTAATATACCGCCCCTAGGAAACACAATACCTGACAAATGTTCATGCACGGCATTCTTAAGTAAACCTGCAGAAAACGGCCTATCGAATTAATATTCAAAATTAATCAATAATAATAATAATCCATTTTATCAATTTGTTTACCCTTAGAAGTGAACATACTTCATAATGTTACATCAGGATGTTAAACTAAGCTTTGGCCAAATCAATCATTATTACTGTTTCAGATCTAACTGGAGGTTGAACAAACAAAACCTTTTTTTTTTGTTTTGTTTACATCATGTAAACCACTAACTTATTTTCCAATTTCAGCATCAGCCTTGTTACTCTAAAATTACATCCTAAATAGGAATATCAGGAATGGAAAAAATATTTAATCTTCAGAAATGTTCTCAACAAATGGAGAGTAATGCCATCTCTCTATCTAGTGAATAGCCAACATATTTAAAAAATGTCAGATATACAAAAATAAGCCTAAATACTCTTTTACTATCAAAGTCTAAAGCTAGACCTAAACTGAACAGTTTTGGTAATGGACAATTTAATCTAGAAACAAAACAAAACTGGACTTGTGTTCTTATGTGTTCTTCAAAATACATTAGTAAATACCTTGTGAAGTATTCACAATATAACTAATCCTCTCTAGGATATGAAATCCATTCATCTTTAACCAGATACTATTTCCCTATTTATTTTTAGTTCATGATAATAATGGTATAACGTCCACACGTTTACCCATAGCTAGTCACTATGTCAAGATCTATCATGTGTGACATAATAATCAGATGTCTTGTTTGCCAAACAAGGATATTAAACCTTAACCCTTTCAGCATTCCAGACCATCATTAAACAATCAGCCTCCCTTCCTAAACACTAAGCATATCGTTCTACACCACCTTCTGATAAACTCTTGCACAGTTATGCTGTAAAATCATTGCATGATTTCTTCAGAGTCTGAACAGACTGAGACCAGCCTGTCTCTTGATCTTGTCATATTGAGAACAGTCAATGATTCATTGTCCTCTTCAGCTGTAGTCAGTGGCAGGGCCCCCAAAAAGCTAGAACCGGCCCTGGTCAGTGGGCTCCAAGGAAACTCTCTCTGGCATTGGGATGTCCTGAGGGGGAAGGGACCTCTGGATCAATGTGTACAATCAGCAGACACACGTTGTCCTCTGTACAGCAGAAATCCCAAAAAACTGCAGTACCTCTTCACACCACGGTTGCCTTGACAACGAGGCACAAGCAAACTGTCAAAACCCCCTCTGAGATGCGTTCTTTGCACAGTTCTTCTGTTTGCAATGAGCAACATTTCACCAACACACTGATTCAGAGTACAACCCAAAGGTGGTGCACAACTATCCAATGCTGCTGTAATCGCAGCAAATCAGCTACTGAGAAAAGCTCAATGTAAATCTGTCCCCCAGCGGGTGACAAAATAAAACAGCTGAGTGTCTATATGGTCAGGAATGCTGAAACATGTGAATGCTAAACCCATTAATGGTAACAGTCTTCCTATTCTTCATTACTTTAGTTCTAAGTTAATAGGCAAAACAAAAAACGTTTCTTAACCACTATAGATTCATCTTTAATCTTCTTGCTTATTCTATTCTTTTTCAAATTGTTTATCTAAGTTGTGCGTTACAAGCATGGTTAGATTTGTAACAGAATACAAAACTAACTGTATTCAGCGCTATATATTTAAAACAAGTAATCTGACTACAGTTAATGAAGATATTTTTGGAACACTTAAAGGAATTATTACAAAATGTAATCTTCATTATTACTAAAACTGAAACCTAAAGAAATCATCACGGAACATTTTTCTGTCCTTATTACTTAATTGTTTCAATAAAAACTAAAAAGCATTGTGAAAACTCCCATTTTTGAGAACAAATCTCAACACTTTTATTCCATCTAAGCACGAATGTTTATGACAAACTCGTCCTATTAACCCCAAACGGTATTTAATGGTATCAATTGTGAACTTGTCTTAATATTAATTGTAAATGCAACATATGTTCTCTTCAGAACAAAGATAGGATAGTTGCAGCTGAAACTGGTTAATAGCAATGTTCTGTTAACCTAGATAAGCCTGTTGTTCTCATATCTAGTAAATATATTCGTATCTTATGTTACTCATAAAACAATATGATATTTTCCAGAATAGTAGTAACTCTATATAACCTGTACTCTCTCTACTCTTTGAAACCGTCTCATTTCTCCTGTCTTTCTGTCTCACTGCGCCCTGCAGCTGCCGGCCCAAGCTTCTCTCATCAAAACCTCTTTTGTTCTCTAACTGTGTGAGATGGCTTTCAGCCTCGTGCAGCACCTCTGTCATGCTTGAACATTAACAGATTCCCTCTGACAAACTTACAAAAACCTTCTTTTTAATTTCTACTCCTTCTTCATAAACTAAAAAACACCATTGTGGTGGATCGTTTACGTTTTCAGTTTCCTATCTACTTTAAACAACCATCAACTGAGAGTAACTGTATATGATAAAAACAACTCCTAAATAACATTACAATATATATTTCTTCCAATGAGTTCGTTATTTCATGTCTAACAAATTCTCCTCTTTCCATGTCGTATTCTAGATGGAAAAATCCACCTATTATATCTAATTTGAATAAAGCCATACATTTAATGTACTTCATATACTCAGTAAACCTCTTTTTACTTTCCCCTAAGGTTACTGTATGTAATATAATTTTCCTTGAAGTATAATTAAGTACAATCCTTAGTTAATGACAAATACCATGAAATTCACAACGCAATGCAACGGTATCAATCAGTTCTCAAAGACTATGTTTAAATAGCAGCAAATCATTGTTTCTTATTTATTTCAATATATCTACCACTTCAAATCACACCTTGATCTGTTAATTTTCAATGTATTTCAGTCCAACTTCAGATCACTAGAGAAAAAAGCAAGCAGACACACTCCGGGCTGCTGCTGCTGCTCTCGAGAGGAAAAAGGGGGGGGGAACTCTCACAGACAAATACTGACACCCCCTTCTCTCTCCCCCGCTGTAGCTCTCAGCCTCTATAGGAAAAGGGGGGCTTCTTTCAACAATTAACACTTCTGCTATCCTTTTATTCAATTTTTCTGCTTGAACCCACTGTTCTCGTAAGCTCTTAACTCACGCTCCTCTCGTTCAAATTCTCCCTTCATTATGACTTCGTATCTATTCATCTGACTTACTGTCTTTGTTACCAGTAAATATTCACAGAAAAGATTCCCCGTACAGTCTATTCAGCTTTTATTGTCCGATGTTTATTCCAACAAGTTTAGCGAGCCTCTCAGCGCGCTTCAACACCGTCTTTCAACGATGTGACGCTAACATGGAGTCGTAACCCAGGCTTACGGAACTCTTTATCGTGACGTTTGGCTTTATAGATTCAACCCCACAGAACAAAGGATTAATGAGGTCCGGTCACTTCAAAATTGCTTTTTGAAGGTTGCGTTACTCTCCTTTGGATTTACTTATAACTCAACTTCGATTCCTATGAACCTAAGAATAGTTATTCAGATTTGTCCCTGGATGGCGTCTGAAAACAGCCACTGGACATCCCCCAACGAGTCTTCAGCCGTCTCCTTTCTGAAAAAAAGTACGGGGCCTTTCACCTTCGTCTTACATACCTCGTTGATTCACTTTTATGTTATATAACTTTCCTACCTATCTAAAATATGTATTTGTATATTCCACCGCAACAACTATGACACCGGAATATGTCTCTGACAACTCTAAAATGTTGTTTAGCCAATTACAGACCTTCGATAGAAACAGGCTCGTCTGCTCACCTTTCAATTGTAGGATCCTCGTTTTAGTTGTCAGAGATTATTCTAGGCCTCTTCTCCGGACCATTCGTTCGCTGGCTGCTGATTTTCCTCTCAAAAACCCTACTCATGACGTCACCACGTCATGACGTCATCACGTTGGGGAAACACCATTTGTTGGGGCAGAATCTCTGCTCTGCGCCGTTCCTATATGAGCGGATTCTCAAAAGAAGGAAAAATTCAAAGCAGCCAGGATAAGGGTTAAACAATAATCTGCTTTAATGGCAAAACATACAAATACTTCACCCAATCACCTAATCAAGAAGCACTCTGCAGAGTACTCCGGGCTCAGGTTATACCACCGTGTGAGACACGTCTCAGGAACGTCAAGTCAAAAATAAGAGCGCCGATCTTCAAAAACATTTATACACAGAGTTCACTTCTGAGCGAGCTAGACAGTGAGTTGGCAGTGTTCCATTGGTCGGTTTCCCTTCTGGGCGGGATCCCAAGTAGTAAGTCCGCAGTTGTTGATTACATGTTGCTTCTGTGCGTGTGTGTGTGTGTGTGTGTGTGTGTGTTTCTGTCCCTCTGTAATATTTAATGCAGCCGGACCGTGTATTACAATGCCGTTATGTGATGACTTTCAAAGAGAAAAGCAAGAACACTCGGAATAAAGTATTTTTTAAATGTTTTTGGATATCATATCGCATTAGCATCATATCCCAACATGCATTGCGGCTAAAACATCCAATCAACGAGCTTCAAGCTGAGGATCTTGGGTAATCTGTTCAGTGGGTTTGTGGGTTTGTGGTGTGTATCGCTCGAAATGTCCCTTATAGGCCTACGTCTGTTTCCGGTGACTTTATTTACGGCTAAAAATATCAAGTCGTTTTTTGTTTTTGAATATCCATTTGTGAAAAGAAAATCCAATGACCAAAACATACACTGACCCAAAAAATACACTGACCAGTGTATATTTTGGTCATTGGATTTTCTTTTCACAAATTGATATTCAATAACAAAAAACGACTGGATATTTGATTTTCGTTTTCAAATTGAAAAACCAAAATTTAAATACAAGGCGTTTTTCTTTATCATGGTCAAAAAGGGATTTACTAAACTTAAAAAACGGGATGATTTTCTACTTCTCAAAACAAAAAATAAAATCACTAGAAAAATGAAACAAAAAAACCCCCCGTTTTTTCCTTTTTTCTGCTACCGGAAGTTGTCTTTCAAAATAAGAGTGCATATGAGGACGGTCAATCCGTGTATCTACGGTCCATTTGTTTTCACAACGAAAACAGCCAAGTAACATATTGAGCCCAGAAAATGGATGTTATTAAGGGCTGTAAATATAATAGGCCTATGTCTAAAATGGACAACATTAATAGGAGATTTCAACTATAGGCCTACAGTGATTCTGCACTGCGGTCAACTCAGCCGTCTCTCGAGTTTGTTATAATTTTTTCTGCCATTAGCTCTTCGTGAGATCGATCCTGTTGGACTCACTAGGCTAGTAGTGAAACTACTCCCACAAGTACTATGAAGTACTTACTGTGTACCTTTTGAGTACTCCTCTGTCAATGTCCCCTCCTGAGAACAAGAATGCATGTTTCTCTGCTATTTTGAATCAGCGTTAAAACACCGTTCTTCATGAGACTGATATTGTTGGACAGAGTATTTTAAGAGGATATGGTAGACATGATATCAGCAATACTTCCAGTCAGTAGTCCGTCAGCAGCATATTTACCCCTTGGAAAGTCTTGCCTGCTATTTAAATTGACTTTGATTGAAGTTAATAACAATATTGATATTATATATAGATATAGCATATTTGATGCAGTCTTTCTGAACACTTTTAAAATAAAATACTGCAAATTAAGACTTTTATTTTACCAACCTAAGGTCTGTTCTGACTTTTGATATCCTTTCTTAACAGTCTGTTAAGAACTCAGGCACTTAGGAGGTAGGACCCAATTGCACGACCCGGGAGACAGAAGTAAAGTATTGGTAAGATACTTTATTTTTCCAAAAGCAGGCAAGATGAACAAAAAAGTCACTATTGAATCTCTGGTTGAGATGACAAAAAAAATAACAAAATGAAAATCGCTCACACAGTGAGGAACACAACTTTTCAATAGCACAAAGAGAGCATAGACCTGACTGTGGCAATAGACAAAATGCATAGACCTGAACATGACAAGAGACAAAAACGAACTGACACTGAACACTGGGAGACAGGGGAATTTAAACACATGACAATAAGACACAGGTGGGAACAATCAGGGGCGGGACTGACGCTGATGAGCACAGGAGACACAGAAGGGATGACAGCTGAAAACAATCAGGAAATTAGACACACCAGGGAAACTAATGACAGACAGGAAAACACAGGGAGAAAGACCAGACAATACACAGGGAGGAAAACATGACAAGGAGAACATAAAAACACCCACTACCAGACACACACAACTAAAAATGTGACACAACACAAGAATCGTGACACAGTCACAAGTACTGGTGCCTGTTTGTACAGAGCTTCAGCTAAATGGAGCATATTATTTCTCCATCCCTGGTAGCTTTTGGCTTTAATAAAGCTGACGCAATCAGGACTTTTAATTCAACGTATATATTTTCAGGTTTTTTACACTAGGTCTGCATCAGAGATGTGCAGCAGAGCAGCATCAGAATTACAGGTCTGAAATATACGTCGAGCTTCCTGTCTGTGTGAGGAACTCAGGCAGGGTGGTTACACCGAGCCGAGGCTAGAGGAAGTTCAGAGAAGGCCTCAGGTTATAAAAAACAGTTCACCTTTTTGTTTGTTAAAGACTAAAGATGTCAACGATGACGTTTAAACATATACAAGTATAGCTTTCAGAGAGATAAACATGTGACATTTGAGTGGTAGGCTGCATGATAAAATGTGTGTGCGTTAAACATGCTTAGGGAAAATGTGTGTGTGTTCATTGCGGTGGCTATATATGCTGTATGATTGTTGCTACTGTGGGGGGCATTTCTGCGATTGGCTGCTGTGGCAGCAGATGATGTACTTCCCATTATTGTTTGTTTGTTTGTTTGTTTGTTTGTTGCAACAACTAAATAACAATTACTGATCAGCTATGTCTGTGTTTGTGTTTTATTGATTCCTCTCTGTTTCATTCTTTCCTGTTGTGTTATGCTGGACCGCCACAACAAATTAATGGTAACATTGTCTTTTTATCATTCATCAAAGATAACAGAAAAACATGCATTATGTAGGCTACTATGGAGGGGACTCTGACAGAGGATTACTCACAAAGTACACAGTAAAAGTACTTCATTTCATTTCTGGTAGTGTAGCACCCATAAGGTTGAGGCTGTCTACCTGCACATGCATGTTTATACCACAAGGGGGCAGATCACCTGATGGTTCATCATTTTTTTATGCTGGAGACGAACAGAAGAAATGTGTCTGTGTGTTGTGCTTTGAGATCGTTTGAGATGCTGACATCTTGCACATGTGCCTTGTGGAAGCTAATAAGTGAACGTTTTCTACACCTATAATACCCTTGCGGTCTGAGTGGTGTAACAGTAGCAGTCAAATTAGTACCAAGTCCAACAGTTTCAGTTTTATTAAGAACTTGTGGACAAAAATATTTGTATCACTCATTGAATATAGCAGGGAAAAAAATGAAAAGCAGGTGATTTAAAAAAACAAACTCGAGAGGTCGGCTGAGCTGACCGCAGTGCAGAATCACTGTATATTTGAAATCTCCTAACAATGTTGTCCATTTTAGAAATAGGCCTATTATATTTACAGCCCTTGATAACATTCATTTTCTGGGCTCAAAGTGTGTCTTGGCCGTTTTCATTGTGATCGCTAAATTCCCCTTGTTTATAATAATCACAGTTACTTCAACAGGATACTGTAGTGATTCAAAGTGTTATTTTAGCCAGCGCCATATAGATAGAATATCAGTCTATATGGCGCTGATTTTAGCATAGCCTCGTACTACGAGTGCTTTTGTTTTGAAATCACTTTCGTGAGTTTCGTCTGCGCTCTTATTTTGTAAGGTAACTTCCGGTAGCAGAATATGAGAAAACGGTAGTTTTTTTGTTTCTGTTTTCTTGTGATTTTATTTTTTGTTTTGAGAAGTAGAAAATGAAAATCATCCCGTTTTTTAAGTTTAGTAAATCCCTTTTTGACCATGATAAAGAAAAACGCCTTGTATTTCAATTTTGGTTTTTCAATTTGAAAACGAAAATCAAATATCCAGTCGTTTTTTGTTTTTGAATATCCATTTGTGAAAAGAAAATCCAGTGACCAAAACATACGCTGACCTAAATTACATGCAAGTGTTTTATCTTTTTATTTATTTGTTTTTATTTTAAATCGTATGATGTCGGACTTTTTTTGCCGTCTATGAGGAAAAGAAATGGGGCTTAGAGAGCCTCAAAATACTGATATCTGCATTTTTGAAAATCTTTTTTTCCTACTAATTTGTTATTATTTTCTAAATAACACACTGTTATTTACTCAACAATAACACACAATTATCTTTGTTTTTATTTATTTGTTTAATTCTATAATCTTGGGCTTTTTAGCATGCTTTTTAGCCGTAAAAAAGTCACCGGAAACAGACGTAGGCCTATAAGGGACATTTCGAGCGATACACACCACAAACCCACTGAACAGATTACCCAAGATCCTCAGCTTGAAGCTCGTTGATTGGATGTTTTAGCTGCAATGCTTGTTGGGATATGATGTTAATGGGATATGATATCCGAAAACATTAAAAAAATTGTAAAAAATACTTTATTCCGAGGGTTCTTGCTTTTGTCTTCGGAAGTCATCACATAACGGCATTGTAATACACGGTCCGGCTGCATTAAATATTACAGATCTGCCGTAGTTCTTTATTTATAGAGCCTTGATGAGAAGACTTCTGGACAAACTTGAAAAACTGCCGCCAAAATTGAATACTTGACGTGAATCATAAATATATCAACAATTAAACAACATCTTGCATTTCTTTTCACAAAATACGTCTCTTTGCTGTATCAACACTAATTTGGCTGACTTTTATATTTGATCCAAATGGTAGATAGGTTATATTTATACCATAACGGTGCACAGCTGATAGAAAAGGACTTGTAGCTTTTAAAGATATTACTGATTTTCTTTGAATTAAAGAATGTAAAAACTGAGTTGAGAGAATAGTCAGGGCATTTGGGTGATGGGAGACACATCTATGGAATCACAATTTCAATAGCTTACCATTAAATGACGGATATGCCTTTCTGTTTGTGATGTTTTACAAATCAGATATTAATGTGTAGAAGTAAAACATGAGAAATGGTATAGCAATATCCTGTACAATTATGTAAAAACATGAATAAAACTACATATCTTCAGATGTTGTACATACATAAGTGTCCTACACTAATAATACAAAGTTATTATTAGTATGCTGTGTGTATCTTGTGTCTACCTTGTGTGAACCGCCTAGTGGTTAAAGCACATTATTGAATTATTTTTGTTGAATAATGTTATTTGATGACAAAAATATTAAAAGTACATACTTTCATAGGGGGAAAGTAGAAAGTCAATGATATAGAATATAAAAAATCAAGAAGATACTGTAAGTGATCTCTACAATAAAACAGTTTAGTGCTGGATGTACAAAGATATCAATAGGAGGATGTGCAAAACAGACAAACTAATTAACCTTTATTCAAACATCAAATAATACTTTAGGTTATGGTCTTCTTTGAAATAAGAAAAAAGCTTTGGGGGTATCTATCTACAGATACATATTAGCCGCATTCACACCGCAGGACTTTCCCTGGTACTTTGGTTCTTTAGTTCCGTTAGTACCAATAATGTCGCGTTCACACCGCCGGGACTACTCAGTGCTGGGAACTCTTTTGGCCATTTTCAGTCCCTGCTAGAGAGGTGGTACGAACCTGGTGATAAAAGGGTGTCAATTTCTATTCTATTTCTATCGGCTGGGTGAATTGCAAACCACGCCCCGTTAGACTCTGATTCAGAACCAGCATTATACTTACAGCATCCGACGAGTGGGTCAAATCCAGAGTTGGGTGTAACGCGTTACAAAGTAACAATATTACTTTTGTTGGTAATGGAGTAGTGTTACGCGCTACTTTTATAATTCAGTAATCACACTACAGTTATTAACATTGCCCCGACACGCGTTACTTCGTTACTTACTAAAATCAGTCATAATCACACTGACAGACAAGAGGGGTTTCCGCCGCAGGTTTATATGTACGTAATCTACGCGACTTGCACGTCCACATCTCCACGTGCAGTGATGCATAAACATGGCTGAGTCAGTGATAACTTTCGAGGGGTGGAGGTATGCCCATTATTTTGAGTTTGTCCGAATAATAGAAAGGAATGCGACGGTGATGTGCAAACTGTTTCCAGGCCAGAAGCTGTTATCCACTGTTGTAAACACCACGTCAAACCTCAACAAACACCTGCAAAGAACACATGCTAAGGTGAAGCTAACGTAGTCTGTTCTTCTTCTCTGTCTTCCGGTTGTTGCCTGTTTTGAATGATGAATACACCCTACCGCCGCCTGCTGGTAAGGAGAGTTATTGCCACTCACGCATGCGCAGTTTGTATGTGCTCGGCGAGTAAAGTAACCAGTAAAGTAACGAGTAAAGTAACGAGTTACTTTATGTAGAGAGTAACGAAGTGGTGTAATATATTACTTTTTTTTTAAGTAATATGTAATATGTAATATATTACTTTTTTTTAGTAACGACCCCATCTCTGGTCAAATCCCTAGTTGGCTGCAATAACCCAGTTACAAAGCTGTATAACATGAGCACAAAGACAACAAGCTCAGTGAACTCCATCATGTCTGAGGTCGGAAAGTAAACAAACGCCTCATGTACAGCGGGTGGGCTTTATACTCCCTCCCCCGTGTAGTTCTTCTTCTCTCGTTTTTTTTTGTACTCGCCGTGAAGTGGTTTTGCGGCCTGCCAGTAAACCCAGAGAAGAAGAAGACGAAGTGACGTCAACGTAATCTTGCCTCAGGGAAAGTACTGCGGTGTGAATGCGATTGGCACTAGCCCCCTGGCGGATTCAGTGCCGTGGTACTTTAGTGCCGGCACTAAAGTACGGCAAGTCCCGCGGTGTGAAAGTGGCTATTAAGCCTGACAAAGTACTTAACGTCTAATATATTGCTTTCCTGCAATGTTAACTATGTGTTAGCACTTATTTTAACTGATATTATACACATTAATTATACTCTTATGTATGTAGATAGAATAAGAAATGTGCAGAATATGAGTTTAATGGAGGAGGTACTGTATACACACATATTGATAGATGTCTTGTAATGCACTGTTGAGGAACCTGTGACCCAAGTTTTTCATTCATTGCATAACCACACCGTAGTTGTGTATATGATATGTCAATAAACATTAGAAAATCTTGAAATCTTGAAAGGGATGTGCAAAGTAGCCATTATATACAGTCTTTAATTAACTATTAGTAGAGAATAACGAGTAATGAATATACTTTATAGAGATCTATAAATCTGTAGATTTAGTCTTCTCAAGCACCAACTATCAAATATCTCTCCTGATTGTTGGCACTTGACAATCACCTTCGCTGAATTTTACTCAGGTGTAACTAAAGTCTGCTTTAAGGGTTGTTTATATTTCACATCATTAATCAGAATGTGCAAAGTAACTAAAATAAATGTAGTGGAGTAAAAATACCAGGTTAACCTCTGAATTGTAGTGGAGTAGAATTACAAAGTAACAATGAGCTGTCATGTGGGTATATATTAATGCTGCGCATTATAGACACAATCGATTTTCACCCATTTAGTAATTACATGTTTTAAATGTGTAGACACCAATGTGTTTCCTATCGCCTAAACCTCCAGGGCTGTTTATAGTTTAATAATGTCAACTTCTTATTTTGGGAAAAAAGAAAATGTCTTTTAAAACTACAATTCCCAGTAGAGACGTGCCATAGAGAACATGTTGCGAAACACAATAGCCAGCGTGTGTAGTTCTGGGGGGGGGGCGTTCGAGTCCAGTTTTGAATAGTCTGTCGTGGTTTCGTTCCATTTCAAAGAGCTTGACGCTCGGCGTAAACTTGGCCACTCCAACATCCAATCCCAGAGCTTGAAGACTAATCACGGGGGTTTGTCAACGGGACTGTAGTCCCAAACGATAGCTGGGGATTATTGGTAGTGTAGTGTCTTCGGCCATCCTAAACTGAATTTTTTTTCGGATATCATATCACATTAACAACATCACATCTGGCTTCACACAGATCTTCTGTTACTCTCCTTTCTTCTTAGAAGTATACAGAAACACGAAACTCTGGATTTGTTTTAATGTTTACAGCCTCACCTACTGATTTCAAATGTGTGCTCTAAAATGGTATAATTGATTATTATCATTATTATTATTATAAGCAAGACAATAAATGGCAAAGATCTGTAGAAAATAAACGTATTTAAGATACGTTCATAAGAAAAGTAACGTAGGAGAAAATATGTTTCTAGAAGATATGTAGAAAATAAACGAATTTGAGATACGTTCATAACGAACGTAACTGAAGAAACACACTCCTCAATGTCAGTTTCGGTAATATATTGACAAGGATGACGACACCCTGAAACAGAGTAATGCAGCAAGATAAGCTGACAAAGTATTACCTCCATGCATGTCATGAACACAAATATATACCACGACACAGAGTATAGAGACCTCCAGCATGTGTCCCTGAAATGGAGACTCTGTTTATTTCACTCATCCAGGACAGAGACCGGGGAAATCTCCTCTCTGTGGCCCCTCCAAGACCCCCAAAGGACGGACCACAGACCTCCAGCACGTGTCCCTGACATGGGCACCTCCATAACCTTGCACACCGTGAGTCCCCGGACTCCCGGACTCCCGGACTCAAGCACTCCCCCACGGACTAAACCCAGATGTTCACACCCTACAGAACTTCATGCCCCTGGTTACCCTAAAGGGGGTGGATTTTGCGGTGCTTTACCATCCGCACATCGTCATCCATATTCGGCCTTATTCACGGCACCACCACCCCTTCTGTGGAGGATATTCTCATGCTCCTGGTAACCCTTTAAATAGTCTGATACTGTCAGGGCTCATCACCGCACTTTACAAGCCAGAAATAATGTTTAAATGGTCGGGGAAAGTGTTTTTAAACGTCTGGAAGAGAGTTGTAGCCTGTCATTTTGCAGGATATCATTTAACATGTAACCTCTCCTGGAAATGCACAGAATATGTCCATTTCCAGGAGAGATTCCATGTTAAATGATATCGTGCAAAATGACAGGCTATAACCCAGGAACAAGTGTTTGAAAGGCGGGGAAAAGTTGTTTAAAATAGTCGGAAAAGTGTTTTTAAACGTATGGAAGAGAGTTGTAGCCTGTCATTTTGCAGGATATAATTTAACATGGAATCTCTCCTGGAAATGCACAGAATATGTCCATTTCCAGGAGATGTTCAATGTTAAATGATATCGTGCAAAATGGAGGTCTGTGGTCCGTCCTTTGGGGGTCTTGGAGGGGCCACAGAGAGGAGATTTCCCCGGTCTCTGTCCTGGATGAGTGAAATAAACAGAGTCTCCATTTCAGGGACACATTCTGGAGGTCTTTCTCCCGAGAGTGGACGTCCATTGCCCCTAAATAGGGTCAGGGTTTCGTACGTAGCAGAGCAGCTCCTTCGCTGCGATCTATTGAAAGTCAGCCCTTGATCCAAGCTTTTGTCGGCCGTGGGCGCGGGCCCCAGCGACCCTCCCCTCCTCCACACACCTCTGGGGTGCCCAGGGGTAGCAATGGGACACCACGCACACAGAGAGAGTCACCAGCAGAAGCACAGGTGTGTGCAGGAGCAGGGAGAAAAGAGAGGGGTGGGGGGAGAGAAAATAAAAAGAGTCAAAGTGTTCCACCTTCCATCAGCAGCAGCAGCAGCAGGCAGGCTCTGTCCGTGGTGCTGAACCCCAGCCTGTCTATGTGGAATACAAAAACAAACAAAGACAAACACCTTTAAGGTCACCAGGGGCGTGAGGTTCTGGTTATGGCGATGTGCATGGAGGGGTTTAGTCCGAGTGAGGAGTGTTCGAGCGTGGGAGGATGTGTAAGGCAGAGGAGGGTAAAAAAAAAAAACGAATACAAATAAGTTAAAGTGTGAACGTCCAGCAGGGCAGGTGCTGTTGCTGCTGTGAAGAAGGACGAATATTGATGCTTGTGTTCGGACGGTAAAGCACCGCAAAATCCACCCCCCCTTAAAGGTTACCAGGGGCATGAGGTTCTGTAGGGTGTGAACATCTGGGTTTAGTCCGTGGGGGAGTGCTTAAGTCCGGGGGCCCGGGGTCTCACGGTGCACGAGGTTATGGAAGTGCCACTGTTGCCGGAGGTCCTTAGTCCGTCCTTTGGGGCTCTGTCAGGGGCTACAGAGAGGTGGTTTTCCCGGTCCCTCTCCTGGAGGTATGAAATAACCTGATCTCCATGTGAGGGAGAGAGGCTGGAGGTCATTAGGCCGTCCTTTGGGGCTCTGTGAGGTGCCCAAGAGAGGTGCTTTTCCCTGTCTATATTAATGGAAGTCTGACATGAGCAGAGTGTGCATGTGAGGGAGCCGTGCTGGAGCTGCTTAGTCCGTCCTTTGGTGGTCTGTGAGGGGCTAAAGAGAGGTGTTTTTCCCAGTCTTTTTTAATGGAAGTCTGACATGAGCAGAGTGTGCATGTGAGTGAGCCGTGCTGGAGCTGCTTAGTCCGTCCTTTGGTGGTTTGTGAGGGGCTAAAGAGAGATGTTTTTCCCGGTCTATTTTAATGGAAGTCTGACATGAGCAGAGTGTGCATGTGAGGGAGCCGTGCTGGAGCTGCTTAGTCCGTCCTTTGGTGGTCTGTGAGGGACTAAAGAGAGGTGTTTTCCCCGGTCTATTTGATGGAAGTCTGACACGAGCAGAGTGTGCATGTGAGGGAGCCGTGCTGGAGCTGCTTACTCCGTCCTTTGGTGGTCTGTGAGGGGCTAAAGAGAGGTGTTTTCCCCGGTCTATTTGATGGAAGACTGACATGAGCAGAGTGCGCATGTGAGGGAGCCGTGCTGGAGCTGCTTAGTCCGTTCTTTGGTGGTCTGTGAGGGGCTAAAGAGAGGTGTTTTCCCTGGTCTATTTGATGGAAGTCTGACACGAGCAGAGTGTGCATGCTTTGAAACTAATCCACCCATGCTTAGCATGCTATTTTACGGTATAAATCGTACCTTGTCAACATGCATGTAGCTGCATTTAAAAAAAGCTTACAGCACCGGGTATTCCCAGGCGGTCTCCCATCCAAGCACTGACACGGCCCGACCCTGCATTACTATGGATCTCTGAAACAATCTGACTTTTACCACACTGTGAGCAGGTTTTAATCCGATTTTCAGCACTCTTTCCCCCGCAGAAATTAGTTTAAATCACCGTGGTCACCATAGTGGGGATTTAGGAATGTACCTGTGTGTGGGGCGGAGCTTCCCTGCACTTTAAATCCATTGATTTGCCCTGTTTTTGTTGTATTTTTTACTATTAATGCACTGTGCTCCCTGGGATGATGCGTCCTCCTGTGGGGACACATGAGAACTGCACTCAAATCACTTTGTGCTTTTTAAACAGTTTAACATATTTTTTTCCACATTTAAAAACCGCTTTCTGCCCTGGAAATCATTTCTAATCATTATTACCGTTATGGAGGGGCTGCAGGAACACTTTCCCCGCCTTGCAAACATTTATTCCTGGTTAAAATAATCAATTTGTTCCGCCTGCTTTCCGTCAGCACCTCTGCGGCTGTCGGATTAAAACAGATGAATGCACTTTTAACACTCATGTACACCGTTCATATGGTTCCCTAACACAGTGCACACAGTCTGGAGCTCTCACTGGGGTCCTGCACAGGCTCCAGGCCGGCGTTTTAACGAAACGGACGGATTTCCGCCCATTTGGCCATTCAAATGTTAACGAAACGGCCAGACTTCCGTGCGCATCAGCGGCTGTCGGATTAAAACAGCTTAATGCGCTTTTACCAGCCAGAATTCCTGCTCTTTTCCTGGGTTACAAAGTGAGGTGACGCAGCCTGTCCTCTGAGTCTCCCCGCCTCTCAGAGACTTATTTCTGGGTAAAAAAAGCCATGTGCTCCGCCCCCTGGATCTCTGCATGTGTGTGTGCCTGTGAGTCTCTGGCTACTGTCCACATGCCCGCATTATGAGGCACTATTTTCGGATACATTTTCTCATTTTCACCACTTTTCATGTTTTTATTATGTATATTGTTATATTATTATTATTGTATATCTGTATACTGTGTATACTGTTTTTGTAAAAATCATGTGATTATTAAATAAATAATAAAACATGAATATAACCTTGAAGGTTCCCAGGGGCAAATACAGTGCCAGGTGTCAGTCTATTTAAACAATGTTTACCCAGGATTCAGACACCTTCCCTGGCTTGTAAAATGCGGTGCGCCCTGGAGGTATCAGACTATTTTAAACAACTTTTCCCCGCCTTTCAAACACGTATCCCTGGGTGTTTTAGCCTGTCATTTTGCAGGATATCATTTAACATTGACCCTCTCCTGAAAATGAACGGATTCTGTGCATTTCCGGGAGAGATTACATGTTAAATTATATCCTGCAAAATGACAGGCTAAAACGCTCTTCCATACGTTTAAAAACACTTTTCCGACTATTTTAAACAACTTTTCCCCGCCTTTCAAACACTGTTTCCTGGGTTATAGCCTGTCATTTTGCACGATATCATTTAACATGGAATCTCTCCTGGAAATGGACATATTCTGTGCATTTCCAGGAAATGTTCAATGTTAAATGATATAGTGCAAAATGACACGCTACAACTCTCTTCCAGACGTTTAAAAACACTTTTCCGACCATTTAAACATTATTTCTGGCTTGTAAAGTGTGGTGATGAGCCCTGGTAGTATCAGACTATTTAAAGGGTTACCAGGAGCAGGAGAATATCTTCCAAAGAAGGGGTGGTTGTGTCATGAAGAAGGCCGAATATGGATGCCGATGTGCGGACGGTAAAGCACCGCAAAATCCACCCCCTTTAGGGTTACCAGGGGCATGAGGTTCTGTAGGGTGTGATCATCTGGGTTTAGTCCGTGGGGGAGTGCTTAAGTCCGGGGGCCCGGGGACTCACGGTGTACGAGGTTATGGAAGTGCCACTGTTGCCGGAGGTCCTCAGTCCGTCCTTTGGGGCTCTGTGAGGGGCTACAGAGAGGTGGTTTTCCCGGTCCCTCTCCTGGAGGTATGAAATAACCTGAGCTCCATGTGAGGGAGAGAGGCTGGAGGTCATTTGGCCTTCCTTTGGGGCTCTGTGAGGTGCCCAAGAGAGGTGCTTTTCCCGGTCCCTCTCCTAGAGGTGTGTTAAAAAAAAAAAACTGTTTGCCCGTGTTAGGAAGCCATGCTGGAGCTGCTTCGGGGGTCTGTGACGGGCTAAAGAGAGGTGTTTTCCCCGGTCTATTTGATGGAAGACTGACATGAGCAGAGTGTGCATGTGAGGGAGCCGTGTTGGAGCTGCTTAGTCCATCCTTTGGTGGTCTGTGAGGGGCTAAAGAGAGGTGTTTCCTCCGGTCTATTTGATGGAAGACTGACATGAGCAGAGTGTGCATGTGAGGGAGCCGTGCTGGAGCTGCTTAGTCCGTCCTTTGGTGGTCTGTGAGGGGCTAAAGAGAGGTGTTTTCCCCGGTCTATTTGATGGAAGACTGACATGAGCAGAGTGTGCATGTGAGGGAGCCGTGCTGGAGCTGCTTAGTCCGTCCTTTGGTGGTCTGTAAGGGGCTAAAGAGAAGTGTTTTCCCCGGTCTATTTGATGGAAGACTGACATGAGCAGAGTTTGCATGCTTTGAAACTAATCCACCCACGCTTAGCATGCTATTTTAGGGTATAAATCGTACCTTGTCACCATGCATGTAGCTGCATTTAAAAAAAGCTTACAGCACCGGGTATTCCCAGGCGGTCTCCCATCCAAGCACTGACCCGGCCCGACCATGCATTACTATGGGTCTCTGAAACAATCAGACTTTTAGCACACTGTTAGCAGGCTTTAATCCGATTTTTAGCACTCTTTTCCCCGTATAAACTAGTTTAAATCACCGTGGTCACCATGGTGGGGATTTAGGAATGTACCTGTGTGTGGTGCGGAGCTTCCCTGCACTTTAAATCCATTGATTTGCCCAGTTTTTGTTGTATTTTTTACTATTAATGCACTGTGCTCCCTGGGACGACGCGCCTTCCTGTGGGGACACATGAGAACTGCACTCAAATCACTTTGTGATTTTTAAACAGTTTAAAATAGTTTTTTCCACATTTAAAAACCGCTTTCTGCCCTGGAAATCATTTCTAATCATTATTACCGTTATGGAGGGGCTGCAGGAACACTTTCCCCGCCTTGCGAACATTTATTCCTGGGTAAAATAATCAATTTGTTCCGCCTGCTTTCCGTCAGCACCTCTGTGGCTGTCGGATTAAAACAGATGAATGCACTTTTAACACTCATGTACAACGTTCATATGGTTCCCTAACACAGTGCACACAGTCTGGAGCTCTCACTGGGGTCCTGCACAGGCTCTAGGCCGGCGTTTTAACGAAACGGACGGATTTCCGCCCATTTGGCCATTCAAATGTTAACGAAACGGCCAGACTTCCGTGAGCATCAGCGGCTGTCGGATTAAAACAGCTTAATGCGCTTTTACCACTCACGCAGCCAGGATTCCTGCTCCTTTCCTGGGTTACAAAGTGAGGTGACGCAGCCTATCCTCTGAGTCTCCCCGCCTCTCAGAGACTTATTTCTGGGTAAAAAAAGCCATGTGCTCCGCCCCCTGGATCTCTGCATGTGTATGTGCCTGTGAGTCTCTGGCTACTGTCCACATGCCCGCATTATGAGGCACTATTTTCGGATACATTTTCTCATTTTCACCACTTTTCCCTGGGTAAAATTAGGTCTGTCACTTTGGCTAACCGCACCACTGTCGGTCGTCTCCCGAGAGTGGACGTTCATTGCCTGTAATTAGGGCTAACATTAGGTCTGTCACTTTGGGTAACCGCACCACTGTCGATCGTCTCCCGAGAGTGGACGTCCATTGCCTGTAAATAGGGCTAACATTAGGTCTGTCACTTTGGCTAACCGCACCACTGTCGGACGTCTCCCGAGAGTGGACGTCCATTGCCTCTAAAAAGGGTCGGGGTTTCGTATGTAGCAGAGCAGCTCCTTCGCTGCGATCTATTGAAAGTCAGCCCTTGATCCAAGCTTTTTTCGGCCGTGGGCGCGGGCCCCACCGACCCTCCCCTCCTCCACACACCTCTGGGGTGCCCAGGGGTAGCAATGGGACACCACACACACAGAGAGAGTCACCAGCAGAAGCACAGGTGTGTGCAGGAGCAGGGAGAAAAGAGAGGGGGGGGGGAGAGAAAATAAAAAGAGTCAAAGTGTTCCACCTTCCATCAGCAGCAGCAGCGGGCAGGCTCTGTCCGTGGTGCTGAAACCCAGCCTGTCTATGTGGAATACAAAAACAAACAAAGACAAACACCTTTAAGGTCACCAGGGGCGTGAGGTTCTGGTTCTGGCGGTGTGCATGGAGGGGTTTAGTCCGAGTGAGGAGTGCTCGAGCGTGGGAGGATGTGTAAGGCAGAGGAGGGTAAAAAAAAAAAACGAATACAAATAAGTTAAAGTGTGAACCTCCAGCAGGGCAGGTGCTGCTGCTGCTGTGAAGAAGGACGCATATTGATGCTTGTGTTCGGACGGTAAAGCACCGCAAAATCCACCCCCCCTTAAAGGTTACCAGGGGCATGAGGTTCTGTAGGGTGTGAACATCTGGGTTTAGTCCGTGGGGGAGTGCTTAAGTCCGGGGGCCCGGGGTCTCACGGTGCACGAGTTTATGGAAGTGCCACTGTTGCCGGAGGTCCTTAGTCCGTCCTTTGGGGCTCTGTCAGGGGCTACAGAGAGGTGGTTTTCCCGGTCCCTCTCCTGGAGGTATGAAATAACCTGAGCTCCATGTGAGGGAGAGAGGCTGGAGGTCATTAGGCCGTCCTTTGGGGCTCTGTGAGGGGCCCAAGAGAGGTGCTTTTCCCGGTCTATTTTAATGGAAGTCTGACATGAGCAGAGTGTGCATGTGAGGGAGCCGTGCTGAAGCTGCTTAGTCCGTCCTTTGGTGGTTTGTGAGGGGCTAAAGAGAGGTGTTTTTCCCGGTCTATTTTAATGGAAGTCTGACATGAACAGAGTGTGCATGTGAGGGGGCCGTGCTGGAGCTGCTTAGTCCGTCCTTTGGTGGTCTGTGAGGGGCTAAAGAGAGGTGTTTTTCCCGGTCTATTTTAATGGAAGTCTGACATGAGCAGAGTGTGCATGTGAGGGAGCCGTGCTGGAGCTGCTTAGTCCGTCCTTTGGTGGTCTGTGAGGGGCTAAAGAGAGGTGTTTTCCCCGGTCTATTTGATGGAAGTCTGACACGAGCAGAGTGTGCATGCTTTGAAACTAATCCACCCACGCTTAGCATGCTATTTTAGGGTATAAATCGTACCTTGTCACCATGCATGTAGCTGCATTTAAAAAAAGCTTACAGCACCGGGTATTCCCAGACGGTCTCCCATCCAAGCACTGACCCGGACCGACCCTGCATTACTATGGGTGTCTGAAACAATCTGACTTTTACCACACTGTGAGCAGGGTTTAATCCGATTTTCAGCACTCTTTTCCCCGCAGAAACTAGTTTAAATCACCGTGGTCACCATGGTGGGGATTTAGGAATGTACCTGTGTGTGGTGTGGAGCTTCCCTGCACTTTAAATCCATTGATTTGCCCTGTTTTTGTTGTATTTTTTACTATTAATGCACTGTGCTCCCTGGGATGATGCGTCCTCCTGTGGGGGAAGAGAACTGCACTCAAATCACTTTGTGATTTTTAAACAGTTTAAAATAGTTTTTTCCACATTTAAAAACCGCTTTCTGCCCTGGAAATCATTTCTAATCATTATTACCGTTATGGAGGGGCTGCAGGAACACTTTCCCCGCCTTGCAAACATTTATTCCTGGTTAAAATAATCAATTTGGTCCGCCTGCTTTCCGTCAGCACCTCTGCGGCTGTCGGATTAAAACAGATGAATGCACTTTAACACTCATGTACACCGTTCATATGGTTCCCTAACACAGTGCACACAGTCTGGAGCTCTCACTGGGGTCCTGCACAGGCTCCAGGCCGGCGTTTTAACGAAACGGACGGATTTCCGCCCATTTGGCCATTCAAATGTTAACGAAACGACCAGACTTCCGTGCGCATCAGCGGCTGTCGGATTAAAACAGCTTAATGCGCTTTTACGACTCACGCAGCCAGAATTCCTGCTCTTTTCCTGGGTTACAAAGTGAGGTGACGCAGCCTGTCCTCTGAGTGTCCCCGCCTTTCAGAGACTTATTTCTGGGTAAAAAACAGCCATGTGCTCCGCCCCCTGGATCTCTGCATGTGTGTGTGCCTGTGAGTCTCTGGCTACTGTCCACATGCCCGCATTATGAGGCACTATTTTCGGATACATTTTCTCATTTTCACCACTTTTCATGTTTTTATTATGTATATTGTTATATTATTATTATTGTATATATGTATACTGTGTATACTGTTTTTGTAAAAATCATGTGATTATTAAATAAATAATAAAACATGAATATAACTTTGAAGGTTCCCAGGGGCAAATACAGTGCCAGGTGTCAGACTATTTAAACAATGTTTACCCAGGATTCAGACACCTTCCCTGGCTTGTAAAATGCGGTGCGCCCTGGAGGTATCAGACTATTTTAAACAACTTTCCCCCGCCTTTCAAACACGTATCCCTGGGTGTTTTAGCCTGTCATATTGCAGGATATCATTTAACATTGACCCTCTCCTGAAAATGAACAGATTCTGTGCATTTCCGGGAGAGGTTACATGTTAAATGATATCGTGCAAAATGACAGGCTACAACTCTCTTCCAGACGTTTAAAAACACTTTTCCGACTATTTTAAACAACTTTTCCCCGCTTTTCAAACACTTGTTCCTGGGTTATAGCCTGTCATTTTGCACGATATCATTTAACATGGAATCTCTCCTGTACATGGACATATTCTGTGCATTTCCATGAAATGTTCAATGTTAAATGATATTGTGCAAAATGAAAGGCTACAACTCTCTTCCAGACGTTTAAAAAAATTTTCCGACTATTTTAAAAATTTTTTCCCCGCCTTTCAAACACTTGTTCCTGGTTTATAGCCTGTAATTTTGCACGATATCATTTAACATTGAATCTCTCCTTGAAATGGACATATTCTGTGCATTTCCAGGAGATGTTCAATGTTAAATGATGTCGTGCAAAATGACAGGCTACAACTCTCTTCCAGACGTTTAAAAACACTTTTCCGACTATTTTAAACAACTTTTCCCCGCCTTTCAAACACTTGTTCCTGGGTTATAGCCTGTCATTTGAACGATATCATTTAACATGGAATCTCTCCTGGAAATGGACATATTCTGTGCATTTCCAGGAAATGTTCAATGTTAAATGATAGCGTGCAAAATGACAGGCTACAACTCTCTTCCAGACGTTTAAAAACACTTTTCCGACTATTTTAAACAACTTTTCCCCGCCTTTCAAACACTTGTTCCTGGGTTATAGCCTGTCATTTTGCACGATATCATTTAACATGGAATCTCTCCTGGAAATGGACATATTCTGTGCATTTCCAGGAGATGTTCAATGTTAAATGATATCGTGCAAAATGACAGGCTACAACTCTCTTCCAGACGTTTAAAAACACTTTCCCCGACCATTTAAACATTATTTCTGGCTTGTAAAGTGCGGTGATGAGCCCTGATAGTATCAGACTATTTAAAGGGTTACCAGGAGCATGAGAATATCCTCCACAGAACGGCTGGTGGTGCCGTGAATAAGGCCGAATATGGATGCCGATGTGCGGACGGTAAAGCACCGCAAAATCCATCCCCCTTTTAGGGTTACCAGGGGCATGAGGTTCTGTAGGGTGTGATCATCTGGGTTTAGTCCGTGGGGGAGTGCTTAACTCCGGGAGTCCGGGGACTCATGGTGTGCAAGGTTATGGAGGTGCCCATGTCAGGGACACATGCTGGACGTCTGTGGTCCGTCCTTTGGGGGTCTTGGAGGGGCCACAGAGAGGAGATTTCCCCGGTCTCTGTCCTGGATGAGTGAAATAAACAGAGTCTCCATTTCAGGGACACATGCTGGAGGTCTCTCTCCCGAGAGTGGACGTCCATTGCCTGTAAATAGGTCTAACATTAGTTCTGTCACTTTGGCTAACCGCACCACTGTCGGTCGTCTCCCGAGAGTGGACGTCCATTGCCTGTAAATAGGTCTAACATTAGTTCTGTCACTTTGGCTAACCGCACCACTGTCTGTCGTCTCCCGAGAGTTGACATCCATTGCCCCTAAATAGGGTAAGGGGAGTTGACAGGGGACTCAATCCGCCTTATGGGGCACTATTCTCGGATACATTTCAACACTTTTAGCCCTTTTTGATGGTTCTCCAAAAAATAACTCTGACTTTTTCAGAGTGTGGAGGAAGGTGAGGGGAGTTGACAGGGGACTTTATCCGCCTTATGGGGCACTATTCTCGGATACATTTCAACACTTTTAGCCCTTTTTGATGGTTCTCCAAAAAATAACTCTGACTTTTTCAGAGTGTGGAGGAAGGTAAGGGGAGTTGACAGGGGACTCAATCCGCCTTATGGGGCACTATTCTCGGATACATTTCAACACTTTTAGCCCTTTTTGATGGTTCTCCAAAAAATAACTCTGACTTTTTCAGAGTGTGGAGGAAGGTGAGGGGAGTTGACAGGGGACTTTACCCGCCTTATGGGGCACTATTCTCGGATACATTTTTTCATTTTCACCCATTTTTGATGGTTCTCCAAAAAATAACTCTGACTTTTTCAGAGTGTGGAGGAAGGTGAGGGGAGTTGACAGGGGACTTTACCCGCCTTATGGGGCACTATTCTCGGATACATTTTTTCATTTTCACCCATTTTTGATGGTTCTCCAAAAAATAACTCTGACTTTTTCAGAGTGTGGAGGAAGGTGAGGGGAGTTGACAGGGGACTTTACCCGCCTTATGGGGCACTATTCTCGGATACATTTTTTCATTTTCACCCATTTTTGATGGTTCTCCAAAAAATAACTCTGACTTTTTCAGAGTGTGGAGGAAGGTGAGGGGAGTTGACAGGGGACTTTACCCGCCTTATGGGGCACTATTCTCGGATACATTTTTTCATTTTCACCCATTTTTGATGGTTCTCCAAAAAATAACTCTGACTTTTTCAGAGTGTGGAGGAAGGTGAGGGGAGTTGACAGGGGACTTTACCCGCCTTATGGGGCACTATTCTCGGATACATTTTTTCATTTTCACCCATTTTTGATGGAACTCCAAAAAATAACTCTGACTTTTTCAGAGTGTGGAGGAAGGTGAGGGGAGTTGACAGGGGACTTTACCCGCCTTATGGGGCACTATTCTCGGATACATTTTTTCATTTTCACCCATTTTTGATGGAACTCCAAAAAATAACTCTGACTTTTTCAGAGTGTGGAGGAAGGTGAGGGGAGTTGACAGGGGACTTTACCCGCCTTATGGGGCACTATTCTCGGATACATTTTTTCATTTTCACCATTTTTTATGGAACTCCAAAAAGACAAGTTAGTCTTTTTTTTCCCCCTTCCTCTTCTGATTTCTCACTGATAGAATGGCAAACGCGACCCGCCATCGGAGGGCCTCCGCCGGCCCGGCCTCGTGCCGGTGCTCTGGCGGTCGGTTCCTCCGAACTGCGGGTTCGACTCTGATGGCCGGGAGGGACGAGGGAAACGTCGGGGGGGTCTGCTGGAGGCTCCTGCTGGAGTCTTGCGTTCACTGGGACCTGGCTCGAAACACTCGAAACCCTGACTCCAGTGCGGTGTTGCGGCCATGCGCCTCCGGGTACCAGACTCCCCTCCCTCCTCCGTGTTGCGTGGGCTGCGTGGGGGTAACCCTGCGTGTCCGTTACCCTGCGTGTCTCTTACCTCCCAGGCCGACCGATATGAAGCGTTTCCAAGACGAACCGTCTGACTCAGGGGTCCCACCACAGGTTCCGTAGCGGGTTGGAAGTTCCACCTCCCCTCTTTGCCGCGGAATGCAAAACAAACACCTGTTTCTCTCATCCTCCACTGTGGCATAGCGGCCTTAGTCGGCTGCGGCATTCAGCAATTGGCCTTGCTCCGGGCACAGGACCCTACTTCATCAAACTACCTGTTTGATCCTGCGTAACAACCACATATATGCTTGTCTGCAAAGACATTGATCGAATGGCAAACGTGACCCGCCATCGGAAGGCCTCCGCCGGCCCGGCTTCGTGCCGGTGCTCTGGCGGTCGGTTCTTCCAAACTGCGGGTTTGACTCTGCTCCTGGGAGCGCATATGCTTGTCTGCAAAGAGGGACATGCCTGGTCCCGCCCAGGTGTTCTTCTACGGCTAGTGTCCAGCCAGCTGCGGTATCATCAAATTTGACCCGCCATCGGAGGGCCTCCTCCCCGGGTCCAGCTTCCGGTGCTTGGCGGTCGGTTCCTCCAAACTGTGGGATTGACTCTGCTCCTGGGAGCACATATGCTTGTCTGCAAAGAGGGACATGCCTGGTCCCGCCCAGGTGTTCTTCTACGGCTAGTGTCCAGCCAGCTACGGTATCATCAAATTTGACCCGCCATCGGAGGGCCTCCTCCCCGGGTCCAGCTTCTGGTGCTTGGCGGTCGGTTCCTCCAAACTGTGGGATTGACTCTGCTCCTGGGAGCACATATGCTTGTCTGCAAAGAGGGACATGCCTGGTCCCGCCCAGGTGTTCTTCTACGGCTAGTGTCCAGCCAGCTGCGGTATCATCAAATTTGACCCGCCATCGGAGGGCCTCCTCCCCGGGTCCAGCTTCCGGTGCTTGGCGGTCGGTTCCTCCAAACTGTGGGATTGACTCTGCTCCTGGGAGCACATATGCTTGTCTGCAAAGAGGGACATGCCTGGTCCCGCCCAGGTGTTCTTCTACGGCTAGTGTCCAGCCAGCTGCGGTATCATCAAATTTGACCCGCCATCGGAGGGCCTCCTCCCCGGGTCCAGCTTCCGGTGCTTGGCGGTCGGTTCCTCCAAACTGTGGGATTGACTCTGCTCCTGGGAGCACATATGCTTGTCTGCAAAGAGGGACATGCCTGGTCCCGCCCAGGTGTTCTTCTACGGCTAGTGTCCAGCCAGCTGCGGTATCATCAAATTTGACCCGCCATCGGAGGGCCTCCTCCCCGGGTCCAGCTTCCGGTGCTTGGCGGTCGGTTCCTCCAAACTGTGGGATTGACTCTGCTCCTGGGAGCGCATATGCTTGTCTGCAAAGAGGGACATGCCTGGTCCCGCCCAGGTGTTCTTCTACGGCTAGTGTCCAGCCAGCTGCGGTATCATCAAATTTGACCCGCCATCGGAGGGCCTCCTCCCCGGGTCCAGCTTCCGGTGCTTGGCGGTCGGTTCATCCAAACTACGGGTAATCCTGGAGCGGACATAAACAAAGAATGATATTTTACAGGACATGATGGATATGTGTTTTTTCCAGGCTTTTTGGAAATAAACCAAATGTGATTTTGCAGTGCATGATATAGCTCATTTTACCCATGTGATGTTGTGCAGTACATTACTGAGCTCATTTAACGATATTGTCTACCAGGTGAAGTGGGATGCTGCCATTTCCCAACTGGTCTCCGGAGGAATATAAGGAGAGTTGACAGGGGACTCTGCCCAATGCTCATGAACCAAATGAGGGGTGTGTTAGAGGGGAAAGGCTCTGGCTGTTTCTGCAGCCTCTGCATCTACCTTCTCTCCCCACCCCGATACCAGCGCGTGCCTGCTGTAAAAGGCAGGTGCACGGGCTCTCACTTCCACTAACTCTGAGCCTGGCTCCCGAGCAGCACGTTCTCCCCGGCAGTCCGCCAGCAGATGAAAAACACCCACCTCTCCGCCTCTTCCGAGGGATGAGGGAACCGCGCGGGGGGGTCTGCTGGAGGTTCCTGCCGGGTGCTCCGTACTGCGTTTCACCGGGACCTGGCTCGAAAAACTCGGAACTCTGACTCCAGTGCGGTGTGGCGGTCTCGCCCTGGCCGTCCACCGTGCGCCTCCGGGTACCTGACTCCCCTGCCTCCTCCGGGGGCAGGTGCGAGGGGTTCAATGCCTCCTCCCCCCGCTGCGGCGAAAGCCGGAGCGGGACGGAGCGCCCGGAGCGCCCGGAGGTACTGTTACCCCCACGTTTTGTACCCAAAACTGTCTTGTGAGTTCGTGGCAGAACCATGAAACAAAAAACAATCAATGTATCGGACCCATCGCCAGTCGCGTTGGTGCGGAGGTGGGACCATTTTAACCAGGTGGTAACCCAAGTCCTCCCCTTGGTCCGTGTTCCCTGCATTGAAGCATCGGACCCATGGTTGCAATCAGCAGTTGGCTAACGCATATAAACGGAGAAACAGAAAACCATTTAAATAGAATTCATTGTGTGTGTTTTTGGAAGGATGTTGACTGAATGCCCGGTGTGCAGCCTCCGCTATCTGGCTTTGAATAAGCACCTTAAGCACAAACATGCAGTGCGGAACCTGGATGAAAGAGGCATCATTCTTAAAATGGCCAGTGGTAGAATAAATGTTCGGACCAAACCCTGTCCCATCACAGGGTGTTCGTATGCTGGGAGGAAACTACACCGTCATGTAACTCGTGACCACCCTGAGTTCTCCCGAGATGAGGCACATCAGGTCATGGCAAGGCTGAAGCATAGTGTGGCCCTGCAGTTGCTCCATGACCTCCGAGAGACTAATCCCATCATTGGAATGGCTACATCATTGGATATAGACAATGAGGAGGAATACCCGGTGCACCCTCCACCCTTCTCCCCACATACCGAGTGTGACGAAGAGGACTGCATGCAGGTGAGGCTGGACAATGTGGCATTGAGGGCTCAGAAGGATGCCCTCATTGATGAGGTGAAGACCCTGCGCTCCAGGCTAAAACAGGGTCTAAAACCCAGGAAGCAGAATGCCACTGCTGCTCTGCTTGAGGAAGACGAAGAATGTATACGATTTAAGGGCGTAGCAATCCCAAGTACCCCCGACATGAACTCAGTAGCCTCCGGCAGCAATACCCCTCTCAAGACCCCGGTGAAGACTGTCATGCGGTCCATAGAAGCCTCTGCGAGTGAGACCCCCCTCAAGTCTGTGATGCGGTCCCCAGAAGCCTCCGGAAGCAAGACCCCGGTGAAGACTGTCATGCGGTCCGACAAAGCCTCCGGTAGTGAGACCCCAGTGAAGACTGTCATGCGGTCCCCAGAAGCCTCCGGAAGCAAGACCCCGGTGAAGACTGTCATGCGGTCCGACAAAGCCTCCGGTAGTGAGACCCCTCTCAAGTCTGTGATGCGGTCCCCAGAAGCCTCCGGAAGCAAGACCCCAGTGAAGACTGTCATGTGGTCCCCAGAAGCCTCCGGTAGTGAGACCCCAGTGAAGACTGTCATGCGGTCCATAGAAGCCTCTGCGAGTGAGATCCCTCTCAAGTCTGTGATGCGGTCCCCAGAAGCCTCCGGAAGCATCACCCCAGTGAAGACTGTCATGTGGTCCCCAGAAGCCTCCTGTAGTGAGACCCCTGTATGCCAGAAGACCCGTGCGTCTGTCTCCAATAAGCTGAAAGCTAATCTGGCTAAGGACTGGCCCTCTTCCCAAAATCAATGGTGCACTGGGAAGGGACTGCGGAATACCATGCGTGAAATCACGTTGCCTAAAAGCATGGAGACGTACATTCAGACATACAGAGGTCATTGTGAGGGTCTTGCACCGACAGTAAAACGGAAAGAGAATTGTATGTCCAATGTCAGCCGGATAAAGAACTTCATAGTATTCATGGCCCATGGTTTTGACCGGCTGTCAGACTGGCTGTTTCTAAAAGACACAAAGAGGGTCCGTGGCTGGAGCAAGTATATTTCAGAGTCGGGCCGGACAGTCACAACATCGCTGTTGTTCCTGAAGACTGTGAACCATTTCCTGAGGTACTTGTCTGCATCAAAGCTCCGGGGGTGCAGGCTCACCCAGTCTGATATGACCCACATCATCAGAGAGGTGAAAGCCAACATTAACGATTTGAAAAAGTCTGTCACTCTCCACCAGTTTAAGGTGAAGAGGGACAAGCTGGATCGTCTGCCGAGCCAGGCGGAGCTTCTCGCCGCCATGGCGGCCGCTGAGAAGCGCATCCCTGATCTCCTTGACCTGATGGCTAGCAATCCGACCTCAATCACCCAGTACCTGCTATATGGCTATCTAACCCTCCATTGGAGCCTCCTGTATGGCCACCGTCCGGGTGTGTATGCAAACATGACCAACACGGAGGTCTTTGAGGCGGACAGAAGGGGCACTGCTGAGGGCTACATCATCCACGTGCAGGATCACAAGACTGCCAAGACATTTGGTGAAGCACAGCTGGTGCTTACAATAAAGGAGTTTAGCTGGGTCATGCGGTGGATGGGGATAAAAGAGGGCTTGTCGGGTCCTCAGAATGAATTCTTCCTTTTCACATCGGGGAAGCAGGCTTCCAAGAACCTGAACGCTCACTTGAAGAGGGCTTGGGCTGATGCTGGGCTAGAAACAGCCGTCACCTTCACCATCTTGCGCACTGCCCTGGCTGACAATATCAAGCATCACCAAGATCCAGAAAGCAGGTCGATTCTGGCTAGGTTTATGTGCCACGACGTAAGCACTGCAGACCGGTTCTACGCGAATACGCCTGGAATAAAGGAGGCATTGAAGATCCGCTCCATGTTCAGGGCGGCGGCAGCAGCTGCAGCAGCATCATCATCAGAAGGAGGTCTACCACCGTCAGCTACCTCCGAAGAGGATTCAGGGGCGGAGAGCAGCGATACCTCTTCTTCAGGACCGATTGGTACTCCTGATGAGAGGAAAGGGGCCGTGGACTCAACCTTTTTTCCCCGGTGCACTGTACAAGTTAGACGGCTAATATGGCCCCCAGGCCCCTGTTAATCATGTTTTTATTATGTTTATTTTGTATACTGTTTTTGTAAAAGTGGTGTGATAATTAAATAAAAAATAAAAAAAAAACATTAGTATAACCTTGAAGGTTCCCAGGGGCAAATACAGTGCCTGTCATTTTGCAGGATATAATTTAACATGTAACCTCTCCTGGAAATGGACATACTCTGTGCATTTCCAGGAGAGGTTCCATGTTAAATTATATCCTGCAATATCCTCCAAAGAAGGGGTGGTAGTGTCATGAATAAGGCCGAATATGTATGCCGATGTGCGGACGGTAAAGCACCGCAAAATCCACCCCTTTAGGGTAACCAGGGGCATGAAGTTCTGTAGGGTGTGAACATCTGGGTTTAGTCCGAGTGAGGAGTGCTCGAGCGTGGGAGGATGTGTAATGCAGAGGAGGGGAACAAAAGGTGTGTGCAGGAGCAGGGAGAAAAGAGAAAATAAAAAGACTCAAAGTGTTCCACCTTCCAGCAGCAGCAGCAGCGGGCCCGCTCTGTCCGTTGTGCTGAACACCTGCCTGTCTATGTGGAGTACAAAAACAAACAAAGACAAACACCTTTAAGGTCACCAGGGGCGTGAGGTTCTGGTTCTGGCGGTGTGCATGGAGGGGTTTAGTCCGAGTGAGGAGTGCTCGAGCGTGGGAGGATGTGTAAGGCAGAGGAGGGGAACAAAAAAAAACGAATACAAATAAGTTAAAGTGTGAACCTCCAGCAGGGCAGGTGCTGCTGCTGCTGCTGCTGCTGCTGCTGCTGCTGCTGCTGCTGCTGCTGCTGCTGCTGCTGCTGCTGTGAAGGAGGACGAATATTGATGCTTGTGTTCGGACGGTAAAGCACCGCAAAATCCACCCCCCCTTAAAGGTGACCAGGGGCATGAGATTCTGCAGGGTGTGAACATCTGGGTTTAGTCCGTGGGGGAGTGCTTAAGTCCGGGGGCCCGGGGTCTCACGGTGCACGAGGTTATGGAAGTGCCACTGTTGCCGGAGGTCCTTAGTCCGTCCTTTGGGGCTCTGTCAGGGGCTACAGAGAGGTGGTTTTCCCGGTCCCTCTCCTGGAGGTATGAAATAGCCTGAGCTCCATGTGAGGGAGCCGTGCTGGAGCTGCTTAGTCCGTCCTTTGGTGGTCTGTGAGGGGCTAATGAGAGGTGTTTTCCCCGGTCTATTTGATGGAAGTCTGACACGAGCAGAGTGTGCATGCTTTGAAACTAATCCACCCACACTTAGCATGCTATTTTAGGGTATAAATCGTACCTTGTCACCATGCACTGTGCTCCCTGGGACGACGCGCCCTCCTGTGGGGACACATGAGAACTGCACTCAAATCACTTTGTGCTTTTTAAACAGTTTAACATATTTTTTTCCACATTTAAAAAACGCTTTCTGCCCTGGAAATCATTTCTAATCATTATTACCGTTATGGAGGGGCTGCAGGAACACTTTCCCCGCCTTGCAAACATTTATTCCTGGTTCAAATAATCAATTTGTTCCGCCTGCTTTGCGTCAGCACCTCTGCGGCTGTCGGATTAACACAGATGAATGCACTTTTAACACTCACGCAGCCAGAATTCCTGCTCTTTTCCTGGGTTACAAAGTGAGGTGACGCAGCCTGTCCTCTGAGTCTCCCCGCCTCTCATAGACTTATTTCTGGGTAAAAAAAGCCATGTGCTCCGCCCCCTGGATCTCTGCATGTGTGTGTGTGCCTGTGAGTCTGTGGCTACTGTCCACATGCCCGCATTAGGAGGCACTATTTTCGGATACATTTTCTCATTTTCACCACTTTTCATGTTTTTATTATGTATATTGTTATATTATTATTATTATTATTATTGTATATATGTATACTGTGTATACTGTTTTTGTAAAAATCATGTGATTATTAAATAAATAATAAAACATGAATATAACCTTGAAGTTTCCCAGGGGCAAATACAGTGCCAGGTGTCAGACTATTTAAACAATGTTTACCCAGGATTCAGACACCTTCCCTGGCTTGTAAAATGCGGTGATGCGCCCTGGAGGTATCAGACTATTTTAAACAACTTTTCCCCGCCTTTCAAACACTTGTTCCTGGCTTATAGCCTGTCATTTTGCAGGATATAATTTAACATGGAACCTCTCCCAGGGGCAAATACAGTGCCAGGTGTCAGACTATTTAAACAATATTTACCCAGGATTCAGACACCTTCCCTGGCTTGTAAAATGCGGTGATGCGCCCTGGAGGTATCAGACTATTTTAAACAACTTTTCCCCGCCTTTCAAACACTTGTTCCTGGCTTATAGCCTGTCATTTTGCAGGATATAATTTAACATGGAACCTCTCCCAGGGGCAAATACAGTGCCAGGTGTCAGACTATTTAAACAATGTTTACCCAGGATTCAGACACCTTCCCTGGCTTGTAAAATGCGGTGATGCGCCCTGGAGGTATCAGACTATTTTAAACAACTTTTCCCCGCCTTTCAAACACTTGTTCCTGGCTTATAGCCTGTCATTTTGCAGGATATAATTTAACATGGAACCTCTCCTGGAAATGGACATACTCTGCGCATTTCCAGGAGAGGTTCCATGTTAAATTATATCCTGCAAAATGACAGGCAACAACTCTCTTCCAGACGTTTAAAAACACTTTTCCGACTATTTTAAACAACTTTTCCCCGCCTTTCAAACACTTGTTCCTGGCTTATAGCCTGTCATTTTGCAGGATATAATTTAACATGGAACCTCTCCTGGAAATGGACATACTCTGCGCATTTCCAGGAGAGGTTCCATGTTAAATTATATCCTGCAAAATGACAGGCAACAACTCTCTTCCAGACGTTTAAAAACACTTTTCCGACTATTTTAAACAACTTTTCCCCGCCTTTCAAACACTTGTTCCTGGCTTATAGCCTGTCATTTTGCAGGATATAATTTAACATGGAATCTCTCCTGGAAATGGACATATTCTGTGCATTTCCAGGAGAGGTTACATGTTAAATGATATCCTGCAAAATGACAGGCTACAACTCTCTTCCAGACGTTTAAAAACACTTTCCCCGATCATTTAAACATTATTTATGGCTTGTAAAGTGCGGTGATGAGCCCTGACAGTATCAGACTATTTAAAGGGTTACCAGGAGCATGAGAATATCCTCCACAGAAGGGGTGGTGGTACCGTGAATAAGACCGAATATGGATACCGATGTGCGGACGGTAAAGCACCGCAAAATCCACCCCCTTTAGGTTAACCAGGGGCATGGAGTTCTGTAGGGTTAGGGAATGTTCCGGTATTTGGACAACATTAACATGGGATCACTCCGGTCAATGTACGTACTTCGTCTCACTGGAATATTAATGGCCAGATTGAATACAACATCGACCCAAATTCTCCGGTCAATGACAGGAGAGTTTTGAAAGTGACAAAACACTGTTCCACACATTTAAAAACACTTAATCAATCCACCCAGGATCCATGCACCTTTCCTGGCTTGTAAAATGTGGTGATGCGCCCTGGAGGTAGCGGGTAGGCTCTGTGCGTGGTGCTGAACCCCAGCCTGTCTATGTGGAATACAAAAACAAACAAAGACAACACCTTTAAGGTCACCAGGGTCGTGAGGTTCTGGTTCTGGCGGTGTGCATGGAGGGGTTTAGTCCGAGTGAGGAGTGCTCGAGCGTGGGAGGATGTGTAAGGCAGAGGAGGGGAACAAAAGGTGTGTGCAGGAGCAGGGAGAAAAGAGAAAATAAAAAGACTCAAAGTGTTCCACCTTCCAGCAGCAGCAGCAGCGGGCCCGCTCTGTCCGTGGTGCTGAACACCTGCCTGTCTATGTGGAGTACAAAAACAAACAAAGACAAACACCTTTAAGGTCACCAGGGTCGTGAGGTTCTGGTTCTGGCGGTGTGCATGGAGGGGTTTGACCTGGCTCCCCGACACAATGCACATAGTCTGGAGCAGCGGAGCAGCGGCTGGGCCGTGTTCCCCCTTCTGTCCATTTGCCTATCAGTTTGTTAACGAAGTGGACAGAGGCTGTTTTTCACCCCTAAAAGTGACTTTTAATGGTGTTTTTTGTATTTAAATGATGGGTCTTATCATTATCCAGGGTCCCCGACACAATGCACATAGTCTGGAGCTCGCTGGGGTCCCGCAAAATGCTTTAATCACGATTTTGTCCATTTGCCTATCAGTTTGTTAACGAAGTGGACAGAGGCTGTTTTTTGCCCCTAAAAGTGACTTTTAATGGTGTTTTTTGTATTTAAATGATGGGTCTTATCCTTGTGGAGGGTCCCCAAGACAATGCAACTAGTCTGGAGCTCGCTGGGGTCCCGCAAATGCTTTAATCACACTTTTGTCCATTTGCCCATCAGTTTGTTAACGAAGTGGACAGAGGCTGTTTTTCGCCCCTAAAAGTGACTTTTAATGGTGTTTTTTGTATTTAAATGATTGGTCTTATCGTTCTCCAAGGTCCCCGACACAATGAAACTAGTCTGGAGCTCGCTGGGGTCCCGCAAATGCTTTAATCACGATTTTGTCCATTTGCCTATCAGTTTGTTAACGAAGTGGACAGAGGCTGTTTTTCGCCCCTAAAAGTGACTTTTAATGGTGTTTTTTGTATTTAAATGATGGGTCTTATCATTATCCAGGGTCCCCGACACAATGCACATAGTCTGGAGCTTGCTGGGGTCCCGCAAAATGCTTTAATCACGATTTTGTCCATTTGCCTATCAGTTTGTTAACGAAGTGGACAGAGGCTGTTTTTTGCCCCTAAAAGTGACTTTTAATGGTGTTTTTTGTATTTAAATGATGGGTCTTATCCTTGTGGAGGGTCCCCAAGACAATGCAACTAGTCTGGAGCTCGCTGGGGTCCCGCAAATGCTTTAATCACACTTTTGTCCATTTGCCCATCAGTTTGTTAACGAAGTGGACAGAGGCTGTTTTTTGCCCCTAAAAGTGGCTTTTAATGGTGTTTTTTGTATTTAAATGATTGGTCTTATCGTTCTCCAGGGTCCCCGACACAATGAAACTAGTCTGGAGCTCGCTGGGGTCCCGCAAATGCTTTAATCACGATTTTGTCCATTTGCCTATCAGTTTGTTAACGAAGTGGACAGAGGCTGTTTTTTGCCCCTAAAAGTGACTTTTAATGGTGTTTTTTGTATTTAAATGATGGGTCTTATCCTTGTGGAGGGTCCCCAAGACAATGCAACTAGTCTGGAGCTCGCTGGGGTCCCGCAAATGCTTTAATCACACTTTTGTCCATTTGCCCATCAGTTTGTTAACGAAGTGGACAGAGGCTGTTTTTTGCCCCTAAAAGTGACTTTTAATGGTGTTTTTTGTATTTAAATGATTGGTCTTATCGTTCTCCAGGGTCCCCGACACAATGAAACTTGTCTGGAGCTCGCTGGGGTCCCGCAAATGCTTTAATCACGATTTTGTCCATTTGCCTATCAGTTTGTTAACGAAGTGGACAGAGGCTGTTTTTCGCCCCTAAAAGTGACTTTTAATGGTGTTTTTTGTATTTAAATGATGGGTCTTATCCTTGTGGAGGGTCCCCAAGACAATGCAACTAGTCTGGAGCTCGCTGGGGTCCCGCAAATGCTTTAATCACACTTTTGTCCATTTGCCCATCAGTTTGTTAACGAAGTGGACAGAGGCTGTTTTTTGCCCCTAAAAGTGCATTTTAATGGTGTTTTTTGTATTTAAATGATGGGTCTTATCCTTGTGGAGGGTCCCCAAGACAATGCAACTAGTCTGGAGCTCGCTGGGGTCCCGCAAATGCTTTAATCACACTTTTGTCCATTTGCCCATCAGTTTGTTAACGAAGTGGACAGAGGCTGTTTTTTGCCCCTAAAAGTGACTTTTAATGGTGTTTTTTGTATTTAAATGATGGGTCTTATCGTTCTCCAGGGTCCCCGACACATTGAAACTAGTCTGGAGCTCGCTGGTGTCCCGCAAAATGCTTTAATCACGATTTTGTCCATTTGCCTATCAGTTTGTTAACGAAGTGGACAGAGGCTGTTTTTTGCCCCTAAAAGTGACTTTTAATGGTGTTTTTTGTATTTAAATGATGGGTCTTATCCTTGTGGAGGGTCCCCAAGACAATGCAACTAGTCTGGAGCTCGCTGGGGTCCCGCAAATGCTTTAATCACACTTTTGTCCATTTGCCCATCAGTTTGTTAACGAAGTGGACAGAGGCTGTTTTTTGCCCCTAAAAGTGACTTTTAATGGTGTTTTTTGTATTTAAATGATGGGTCTTATCATTATCCAGGGTCCCCGACACAATGCACATAGTCTGGAGCTCGCTGGGGTCCCGCAAAATGCTTTAATCACGATTTTGTCCATTTGCCTATCAGTTTGTTAACGAAGTGGACAGAGGCTGTTTTTTGCCCCTAAAAGTGACTTTTAATGGTGTTTTTTGTATTTAAATGATGGGTCTTATCCTTGTGGAGGGTCCCCAAGACAATGCAACTAGTCTGGAGCTCGCTGGGGTCCCGCAAATGCTTTAATCACACTTTTGTCCATTTGCCCATCAGTTTGTTAACGAAGTGGACAGAGGCTGTTTTTTGCCCCTAAAAGTGACTTTTAATGGTGTTTTTTGTATTTAAATGATTGGTCTTATCGTTCTCCAGGGTCCCCGACACAATGAAACTAGTCTGGAGCTCGCTGGGGTCCCGCAAATGCTTTAATCACGATTTTGTCCATTTGCCTATCAGTTTGTTAACGAAGTGGACAGAGGCTGTTTTTCGCCCCTAAAAGTGACTTTTAATGGTGTTTTTTGTATTTAAATGATGGGTCTTATCATTATCCAGGGTCCCCGACACAATGCACATAGTCTGGAGCTCGCTGGGGTCCCGCAAAATGCTTTAATCACGATTTTGTCCATTTGCCTATCAGTTTGTTAACGAAGTGGACAGAGGCTGTTTTTTGCCCCTAAAAGTGACTTTTAATGGTGTTTTTTGTATTTAAATGATGGGTCTTATCCTTGTGGAGGGTCCCCAAGACAATGCAACTAGTCTGGAGCTCGCTGGGGTCCCGCAAATGCTTTAATCACACTTTTGTCCATTTGCCCATCAGTTTGTTAACGAAGTGGACAGAGGCTGTTTTTTGCCCCTAAAAGTGACTTTTAATGGTGTTTTTTGTATTTAAATGATTGGTCTTATCGTTCTCCAGGGTCCCCGACACAATGAAACTTGTCTGGAGCTCGCTGGGGTCCCGCAAATGCTTTAATCACGATTTTGTCCATTTGCCTATCAGTTTGTTAACGAAGTGGACAGAGGCTGTTTTTCGCCCCTAAAAGTGACTTTTAATGGTGTTTTTTGTATTTAAATGATGGGTCTTATCGTTCTCCAGGGTCCCCGACACATTGAAACTAGTCTGGAGCTCGCTGGTGTCCCGCAAAATGCTTTAATCACGATTTTGTCCATTTGCCTATCAGTTTGTTAACGAAGTGGACAGAGGCTGTTTTTTGCCCCTAAAAGTGACTTTTAATGGTGTTTTTTGTATTTAAATGATGGGTCTTATCCTTGTGGAGGGTCCCCAAGACAATGCAACTAGTCTGGAGCTCGCTGGGGTCCCGCAAATGCTTTAATCACACTTTTGTCCATTTGCCCATCAGTTTGTTAACGAAGTGGACAGAGGCTGTTTTTTGCCCCTAAAAGTGACTTTTAATGGTGTTTTTTGTATTTAAATGATGGGTCTTATCATTATCCAGGGTCCCCGACACAATGCACATAGTCTGGAGCTCGCTGGGGTCCCGCAAAATGCTTTAATCACGATTTTGTCCATTTGCCTATCAGTTTGTTAACGAAGTGGACAGAGGCTGTTTTTTGCCCCTAAAAGTGACTTTTAATGGTGTTTTTTGTATTTAAATGATGGGTCTTATCCTTGTGGAGGGTCCCCAAGACAATGCAACTAGTCTGGAGCTCGCTGGGGTCCCGCAAATGCTTTAATCACACTTTTGTCCATTTGCCCATCAGTTTGTTAACGAAGTGGACAGAGGCTGTTTTTTGCCCCTAAAAGTGACTTTTAATGGTGTTTTTTGTATTTAAATGATGGGTCTTATCCTTGTGGAGGGTCCCCAAGACAATGCAACTAGTCTGGAGCTCGCTGGGGTCCCGCAAATGCTTTAATCACACTTTTGTCCATTTGCCCATCAGTTTGTTAACGAAGTGGACAGAGGCTGTTTTTTGCCCCTAAAAGTGACTTTTAATGGTGTTTTTTGTATTTAAATGATTGGTCTTATCGTTCTCCAGGGTCCCCGACACAATGCAACTAGTCTGGAGCTCGCTGGTGTCCCGCAAAATGCTTTAATCACACTTTTGTCCATTTGCCTATCAGTTTGTTAACGAAGTGGACAGAGGCTGTTTTTTGCCCCTAAAAGTGACTTTTAATGGTGGTTTTTGTATTTAAATGATGGGTCTTATCCTTGTGGAGGGTCCCCAAGACAATGCAACTAGTCTGGAGCTCGCTGGGGTTCCGCAAATGCTTTAATCACACTTTTGTCCATTTGCCCATCAGTTTGTTAACGAAATGGACAGAGGCTGTTTTTTGCCCCTAAAAGTGACTTTTAATGGTGTTTTTTGTATTTAAATGATGGGTCTTATCCTTGTGGAGGGTCTCCAAGACAATGCAACTAGTCTGGAGCTCGCTGGGGTCCCGCAAATGCTTTAATCACACTTTTGTCCATTTGCCCATCAGTTTGTTAACGAAGTGGACAGAGGCTGTTTTTTGCCCCTAAAAGTGACTTTTAATGGTGTTTTTTGTATTTAAATGATTGGTCTTATCGTTCTCCAGGGTCCCCGACACAATGCAACTAGTCTGGAGCTCGCTGGTGTCCCGCAAAATGCTTTAATCACACTTTTGTCCATTTGCCTATCAGTTTGTTAACGAAGTGGACAGAGGCTGTTTTTTGCCCCTAAAAGTGACTTTTAATGGTGTTTTTTGTATTTAAATGATTGGTCTTATCGTTCTCCAGGGTCCCCGACACAATGAAACTAGTCTGGAGCTCGCTGGGGTCCCGCAAAATGCTTTAATCACGATTTTGTCCATTTTCCTATCAGTTTGTTAACGAAGTGGACAGAGGCTGTTTTTTGCCCTTAAAAGTGACTTTTAATGGTGTTTTTTGTATTTAAATGATGGGTCTTATCGTTCTCCAGGGTCCCCGACACAATGAAACTAGTCTGGAGCTCGCTGGTGTCCCGCAAATGCTTTAATCACACTTTTGTCCATTTGCCCATCAGTTTGTTAACGAAGTGGACAGAGGCTGTTTTTCGCCCCTAAAAGTGACTTTTAATGGTGTTTTTTGTATTTAAATGATGGGTCTTATCATTATCCAGGGTCCCCGACACAATGCACATAGTCTGGAGCTCGCTGGGGTCCCGCAAAATGCTTTAATCACGATTTTGTCCATTTGCCTATCAGTTTGTTAACGAAGTGGACAGAGGCTGTTTTTTGACCCTAAAAGTGACTTTTAATGTTGTTTTTTGTATTTAAATGATGGGTCTTATCCTTGTGGAGGGTCCCCAATACAATGCAACTAGTCTGGAGCTCGCTGGGGTCCCGCAAATGCTTTAATCACACTTTTGTCCATTTGCCCATCAGTTTGTTAACGAAGTGGACAGAGGCTGTTTTTTGCCCCTAAAAGTGACTTTTAATGGTGTTTTTTGTATTTAAATGATGGGTCTTATCCTTGTGGAGGGTCCCCAAGACAATGCAACTAGTCTGGAGCTCGCTGGGGTCCCGCAAATGCTTTAATCACACTTTTGTCCATTTGCCCATCAGTTTGTTAACGAAGTGGACAGAGGCTGTTTTTTGCCCCTAAAAGTGACTTTTAATGGTGTTTTTTGTATTTAAATGATGGGTCTTATCGTTCTCCAGGGTCCCCGACACATTGAAACTAGTCTGGAGCTCGCTGGTGTCCCGCAAAATGCTTTAATCACGATTTTGTCCATTTGCCTATCAGTTTGTTAACGAAGTGGACAGAGGCTGTTTTTTGCCCCTAAAAGTGACTTTTAATGGTGTTTTTTGTATTTAAATGATGGGTCTTATCCTTGTGGAGGGTCCCCAAGACAATGCAACTAGTCTGGAGCTCGCTGGGGTCCCGCAAATGCTTTAATCACACTTTTGTCCATTTGCCCATCAGTTTGTTAACGAAGTGGACAGAGGCTGTTTTTTGCCCCTAAAAGTGACTTTTAATGATGTTTTTTGTATTTAAATGATTGGTCTTATCGTTCTCCAGGGTCCCCGACACAATGAAACTTGTCTGGAGCTCGCTGGGGTCCCGCAAATGCTTTAATCACGATTTTGTCCATTTGCCTATCAGTTTGTTAACGAAGTGGACAGAGGCTGTTTTTCGCCCCTAAAAGTGACTTTTAATGGTGTTTTTTGTATTTAAATGATGGGTCTTATCATTATCCAGGGTCCCCGACACAATGCACATAGTCTGGAGCTCGCTGGGATCCCGCAAAATGCTTTAATCACGATTTTGTCCATTTGCCTATCAGTTTGTTAACGAAGTGGACAGAGGCTGTTTTTTGCCCCTAAAAGTGACTTTTAATGGTGTTTTTTGTATTTAAATGATGGGTCTTATCCTTGTGGAGGGTCCCCAAGACAATGCAACTAGTCTGGAGCTCGCTGGGGTCCCGCAAATGCTTTAATCACACTTTTGTCCATTTGCCCATCAGTTTGTTAACGAAGTGGACAGAGGCTGTTTTTTGCCCCTAAAAGTGACTTTTAATGGTGTTTTTTGTATTTAAATGATGGGTCTTATCCTTGTGGAGGGTCCCCAAGACAATGCAACTAGTCTGGAGCTCGCTGGGGTCCCGCAAATGCTTTAATCACACTTTTGTCCATTTGCCCATCAGTTTGTTAACGAAGTGGACAGAGGCTGTTTTTTGCCCCTAAAAGTGACTTTTAATGGTGTTTTTTGTATTTAAATGATGGGTCTTATCATTATCCAGGGTCCCCGACACAATGCACATAGTCTGGAGCTCGCTGGGGTCCCGCAAAATGCTTTAATCACGATTTTGTCCATTTGCCTATCAGTTTGTTAACGAAGTGGACAGAGGCTGTTTTTTGCCCCTAAAAGTGACTTTTAATGGTGTTTTTTGTATTTAAATGATGGGTCTTATCCTTGTGGAGGGTCCCCAAGACAATGCAACTAGTCTGGAGCTCGCTGGGGTCCCGCAAATGCTTTAATCACACTTTTGTCCATTTGCCCATCAGTTTGTTAACGAAGTGGACAGAGGCTGTTTTTTGCCCCTAAAAGTGACTTTTAATGGTGTTTTTTGTATTTAAATGATGGGTCTTATCCTTGTGGAGGGTCCCCAAGACAATGCAACTAGTCTGGAGCTCGCTGGGGTCCCGCAAATGCTTTAATCACACTTTTGTCCATTTGCCCATCAGTTTGTTAACGAAGTGGACAGAGGCTGTTTTTTGCCCCTAAAAGTGACTTTTAATGGTGTTTTTTGTATTTAAATGATGGGTCTTATCGTTCTCCAGGGTCCCCGACACATTGAAACTAGTCTGGAGCTCGCTGGTGTCCCGCAAAATGCTTTAATCACGATTTTGTCCATTTGCCTATCAGTTTGTTAACGAAGTGGACAGAGGCTGTTTTTTGCCCCTAAAAGTGACTTTTAATGGTGTTTTTTGTATTTAAATGATGGGTCTTATCCTTGTGGAGGGTCCCCAAGACAATGCAACTAGTCTGGAGCTCGCTGGGGTCCCGCAAATGCTTTAATCACACTTTTGTCCATTTGCCCATCAGTTTGTTAACGAAGTGGACAGAGGCTGTTTTTTGCCCCTAAAAGTGACTTTTAATGGTGTTTTTTGTATTTAAATGATTGGTCTTATCGTTCTCCAGGGTCCCCGACACAATGCAACTAGTCTGGAGCTCGCTGGTGTCCCGCAAAATGCTTTAATCACACTTTTGTCCATTTGCCTATCAGTTTGTTAACGAAGTGGACAGAGGCTGTTTTTTGCCCCTAAAAGTGACTTTTAATGGTGTTTTTTGTATTTAAATGATTGGTCTTATCGTTCTCCAGGGTCCCCGACACAATGAAACTAGTCTGGAGCTCGCTGGGGTCCCGCAAAATGCTTTAATCATGATTTTGTCCATTTTCCTATCAGTTTGTTAACGAAGTGGACAGAGGCTGTTTTTTGCCCCTAAAAGTGACTTTTAATGGTGTTTTTGGCATGTAAATGATGGGTCTTATCATTATCCAGGGTCCCCGACACAATGCAACTAGTCTGGAGCTCGCTGGGGTCCCGCAAAATGCTTTAATCACGATTTTTTCCATTGTCCTATCAGTTTGTTAACGAAGTGGACAGAGGCTGTTTTTTGCCCTTAAAAGTGACTTTTAATGGTGTTTTTTGTATTTAAATGATGGGTCTTATCGTTCTCCAGGGTCCCCGACACAATGAAACTAGTCTGGAGCTCGCTGGTGTCCCGCAAATGCTTTAATCACACTTTTGTCCATTTGCCCATCAGTTTGTTAACGAAGTGGACAGAGGCTGTTTTTTGCCCCTAAAAGTGACTTTTAATGGTGTTTTTTGTATTTAAATGATTGGTCTTATCGTTCTCCAGGGTCCCCGACACAATGAAACTAGTCTGGAGCTCGCTGGGGTCCCGCAAATGCTTTAATCACGATTTTGTCCATTTGCCTATCAGTTTGTTAACGAAGTGGACAGAGGCTGTTTTTCGCCCCTAAAAGTGACTTTTAATGGTGTTTTTTGTATTTAAATGATGGGTCTTATCATTATCCAGGGTCCCCGACACAATGCACATAGTCTGGAGCTCGCTGGGGTCCCGCAAAATGCTTTAATCACGATTTTGTCCATTTGCCTATCAGTTTGTTAACGAAGTGGACAGAGGCTGTTTTTTGCCCCTAAAAGTGACTTTTAATGGTGTTTTTTGTATTTAAATGATGGATCTTATCCTTGTGGAGGGTCCCCAAGACAATGCAACTAGTCTGGAGCTCGCTGGGGTCCCGCAAATGCTTTAATCACACTTTTGTCCATTTGCCCATCAGTTTGTTAACGAAGTGGACAGAGGCTGTTTTTTGCCCCTAAAAGTGACTTTTAATGGTGTTTTTTGTATTTAAATGATTGGTCTTATCGTTCTCCAGGGTCCCCGACACAATGAAACTAGTTTGGAGCTCGCTGGGGTCCCGCAAATGCTTTAATCACGATTTTGTCCATTTGCCTATCAGTTTGTTAACGAAGTGGACAGAGGCTGTTTTTCGCCCCTAAAAGTGACTTTTAATGGTGTTTTTTGTATTTAAATGATGGGTCTTATCATTATCCAGGGTCCCCGACACAATGCACATAGTCTGGAGCTCGCTGGGGTCCCGCAAAATGCTTTAATCACGATTTTGTCCATTTGCCTATCAGTTTGTTAACGAAGTGGACAGAGGCTGTTTTTTGCCCCTAAAAGTGACTTTTAATGGTGTTTTTTGTATTTAAATGATGGGACTTATCCTTGTGGAGGGTCCCCAAGACAATGCAACTAGTCTGGAGCTCGCTGGGGTCCCGCAAATGCTTTAATCACACTTTTATCCATTTGCCCATCAGTTTGTTAACGAAGTGGACAGAGGCTGTTTTTTGCCCCTAAAAGTGACTTTTAATGGTGTTTTTTGTATTTAAATGATTGGTCTTATCGTTCTCCAGGGTCCCCGACACAATGAAACTAGTCTGGAGCTCGCTGGGGTCCCGCAAATGCTTTAATCACGATTTTGTCCATTTGCCTATCAGTTTGTTAACGAAGTGGACAGAGGCTGTTTTTCGCCCCTAAAAGTGACTTTTAATGGTGTTTTTTGTATTTAAATGATGGGTCTTATCATTATCCAGGGTCCCCGACACAATGCACATAGTCTGGAGCTCGCTGGGGTCCCGCAAAATGCTTTAATCACGATTTTGTCCATTTGCCTATCAGTTTGTTAACGAAGTGGACAGAGGCTGTTTTTTGCCCCTAAAAGTGACTTTTAATGGTGTTTTTTGTATTTAAATGATGGGTCTTATCCTTGTGGAGGGTCCCCAAGACAATGCACCTAGTCTGGAGCTCGCTGGGGTCCCGCAAATGCTTTAATCACACTTTTGTCCATTTGCCCATCAGTTTGTTAACGAAGTGGACAGAGGCTGTTTTTTGCCCCTAAAAGTGACTTTTAATGGTGTTTTTTGTATTTAAATGATTGGTCTTATCGTTCTCCAGGGTCCCCGACACAATGAAACTAGTCTGGAGCTCGCTGGGGTCCCGCAAATGCTTTAATCACGATTTTGTCCATTTGCCTATCAGTTTGTTAACGAAGTGGACAGAGGCTGTTTTTCGCCCCTAAAAGTGACTTTTAATGGTGTTTTTTGTATTTAAATGATGGGTCTTATCATTATCCAGGGTCCCCGACACAATGCACATAGTCTGGAGCTCGCTGGGGTCCCGCAAAATGCTTTAATCACGATTTTGTCCATTTGCCTATCAGTTTGTTAACGAAGTGGACAGAGGCTGTTTTTTGCCCCTAAAAGTGACTTTTAATGGTGTTTTTTGTATTTAAATGATGGGTCTTATCCTTGTGGAGGGTCCCCAAGACAATGCAACTAGTCTGGAGCTCGCTGGGGTCCCGCACATGCTTTAATCACACTTTTGTCCATTTGCCCATCAGTTTGTTAACGAAGTGGACAGAGGCTGTTTTTTGCCCCTAAAAGTGACTTTTAATGGTGTTTTTTGTATTTAAATGATTGGTCTTATCGTTCTCCAGGGTCCCCGACACAATGAAACTTGTCTGGAGCTCGCTGGGGTCCCGCAAATGCTTTAATCACGATTTTGTCCATTTGCCTATCAGTTTGTTAACAAAGTGGACAGAGGCTGTTTTTCGCCCCTAAAAGTGACTTTTAATGGTGTTTTTTGTATTTAAATGATGGGTCTTATCATTATCCAGGGTCCCCGACACAATGCACATAGTCTGGAGCTCGCTGGGGTCCCGCAAAATGCTTTAATCACGATTTTGTCCATTTGCCTATCAGTTTGTTAACGAAGTGGACAGAGGCTGTTTTTTGCCCCTAAAAGTGACTTTTAATGGTGTTTTTTGTATTTAAATGATGGGTCTTATCCTTGTGGAGGGTCCCCAAGACAATGCAACTAGTCTGGAGCTCGCTGGGGTCCCGCAAATGCTTTAATCACACTTTTGTCCATTTGCCCATCAGTTTGTTAACGAAGTGGACAGAGGCTGTTTTTTGCCCCTAAAAGTGACTTTTAATGGTGTTTTTTGTATTTAAATGATGGGTCTTATCCTTGTGGAGGGTCCCCAAGACAATGCAACTAATCTGGAGCTCGCTGGGGTCCCGCAAATGCTTTAATCACACTTTTGTCCATTTGCCCATCAGTTTGTTAACGAAGTGGACAGAGGCTGTTTTTTGCCCCTAAAAGTGACTTTTAATGGTGTTTTTTGTATTTAAATGATGGGTCTTATCGTTCTCCAGGGTCCCCGACACATTGAAACTAGTCTGGAGCTCGCTGGTGTCCCGCAAAATGCTTTAATCACGATTTTGTCCATTTGCCTATCAGTTTGTTAACGAAGTGGACAGAGGCTGTTTTTTGCCCCTAAAAGTGACTTTTAATGGTGTTTTTTGTATTTAAATGATGGGTCTTATCCTTGTGGAGGGTCCCCAAGACAATGCAACTAGTCTGGAGCTCGCTGGGGTCCCGCAAATGCTTTAATCACACTTTTGTCCATTTGCCCATCAGTTTGTTAACGAAGTGGACAGAGGCTGTTTTTTGCCCCTAAAAGTGACTTTTAATGGTGTGTTTTGTATTTAAATGATGGATCTTATCGTTCTCCAGGGTCCCCAACACAATGAAACTAGTTTGGAGCTCGCTGGGGTCCCGCAAATGCTTTAATCACGATTTTGTCCATTTGCCTATCAGTTTGTTAACGAAGTGGACAGAGGCTGTTTTTCGCCCCTAAAAGTGACTTTTAATGGTGTTTTTTGTATTTAAATGATGGGTCTTATCATTATCCAGGGTCCCCGACACAATGCACATAGTCTGGAGCTCGCTGGGGTCCCGCAAAATGCTTTAATCACGATTTTGTCCATTTGCCTATCAGTTTGTTAACGAAGTGGACAGAGGCTGTTTTTTGCCCCTAAAAGTGACTTTTAATGGTGTTTTTTGTATTTAAATGATGGGTCTTATCCTTGTGGAGGGTCCCCAAGACAATGCAACTAGTCTGGAGCTCGCTGGGGTCCCGCAAATGCTTTAATCACACTTTTGTCCATTTGCCCATCAGTTTGTTAACGAAGTGGACAGAGGCTGTTTTTTGCCCCTAAAAGTGACTTTTAATGGTGTTTTTTGTATTTAAATGATTGGTCTTATCGTTCTCCAGGGTCCCCGACACAATGAAACTAGTCTGGAGCTCGCTGGGGTCCCGCAAATGCTTTAATCACGATTTTGTCCATTTGCCTATCAGTTTGTTAACGAAGTGGACAGAGGCTGTTTTTCGCCCCTAAAAGTGACTTTTAATGGTGTTTTTTGTATTTAAATGATGGGTCTTATCATTATCCAGGGTCCCCGACACAATGCACATAGTCTGGAGCTCGCTGGGGTCCCGCAAAATGCTTTAATCACGATTTTGTCCATTTGCCTATCAGTTTGTTAACGAAGTGGACAGAGGCTGTTTTTTGCCCCTAAAAGTGACTTTTAATGGTGTTTTTTGTATTTAAATGATGGGTCTTATCCTTGTGGAGGGTCCCCAAGACAATGCAACTAGTCTGGAGCTCGCTGGGGTCCCGCAAATGCTTTAATCACACTTTTGTCCATTTGCCCATCAGTTTGTTAACGAAGTGGACAGAGGCTGTTTTTTGCCCCTAAAAGTGACTTTTAATGGTGTTTTTTGTATTTAAATGATTGGTCTTATCGTTCTCCAGGGTCCCCGACACAATGAAACTAGTCTGGAGCTCGCTGGGGTCCCGCAAATGCTTTAATCACGATTTTGTCCATTTGCCTATCAGTTTGTTAACGAAGTGGACAGAGGCTGTTTTTCGCCCCTAAAAGTGACTTTTAATGGTGTTTTTTGTATTTAAATGATGGGTCTTATCATTATCCAGGGTCCCCGACACAATGCACATAGTCTGGAGCTCGCTGGGGTCCCGCAAAATGCTTTAATCACGATTTTGTCCATTTGCCTATCAGTTTGTTAACGAAGTGGACAGAGGCTGTTTTTTGCCCCTAAAAGTGACTTTTAATGGTGTTTTTTTGTATTTAAATGATGGGTCTTATCCTTGTGGAGGGTCCCCAAGACAATGCAACTAGTCTGGAGCTCGCTGGGGTCCCGCACATGCTTTAATCACACTTTTGTCCATTTGCCCATCAGTTTGTTAACGAAGTGGACAGAGGCTGTTTTTTTGCCCCTAAAAGTGACTTTTAATGGTGTTTTTTGTATTTAAATGATTGGTCTTATCGTTCTCCAGGGTCCCCGACACAATGAAACTTGTCTGGAGCTCGCTGGGGTCCCGCAAATGCTTTAATCACGATTTTGTCCATTTGCCTATCAGTTTGTTAACAAAGTGGACAGAGGCTGTTTTTCGCCCCTAAAAGTGACTTTTAATGGTGTTTTTTGTATTTAAATGATGGGTCTTATCATTATCCAGGGTCCCCGACACAATGCACATAGTCTGGAGCTCGCTGGGGTCCCGCAAAATGCTTTAATCACGATTTTGTCCATTTGCCTATCAGTTTGTTAACGAAGTGGACAGAGGCTGTTTTTTTGCCCCTAAAAGTGACTTTTAATGGTGTTTTTTGTATTTAAATGATGGGTCTTATCCTTGTGGAGGGTCCCCAAGACAATGCAACTAGTCTGGAGCTCGCTGGGGTCCCGCAAATGCTTTAATCACACTTTTGTCCATTTGCCCATCAGTTTGTTAACGAAGTGGACAGAGGCTGTTTTTTTGCCCCTAAAAGTGACTTTTAATGGTGTGTTTTGTATTTAAATGATGGATCTTATCGTTCTCCAGGGTCCCCAACACAATGAAACTAGTTTGGAGCTCGCTGGGGTCCCGCAAATGCTTTAATCACGATTTTGTCCATTTGCCTATCAGTTTGTTAACGAAGTGGACAGAGGCTGTTTTTCGCCCCTAAAAGTGACTTTTAATGGTGTTTTTTGTATTTAAATGATGGGTCTTATCATTATCCAGGGTCCCCGACACAATGCACATAGTCTGGAGCTCGCTGGGGTCCCGCAAAATGCTTTAATCACGATTTTGTCCATTTGCCTATCAGTTTGTTAACGAAGTGGACAGAGGCTGTTTTTTGCCCCTAAAAGTGACTTTTAATGGTGTTTTTTGTATTTAAATGATGGGTCTTATCCTTGTGGAGGGTCCCCAAGACAATGCAACTAGTCTGGAGCTCGCTGGGGTCCCGCAAATGCTTTAATCACACTTTTGTCCATTTGCCCATCAGTTTGTTAACGAAGTGGACAGAGGCTGTTTTTTGCCCCTAAAAGTGACTTTTAATGGTGTTTTTTTGTATTTAAATGATTGGTCTTATCGTTCTCCAGGGTCCCCGACACAATGAAACTAGTCTGGAGCTCGCTGGGGTCCCGCAAATGCTTTAATCACGATTTTGTCCATTTGCCTATCAGTTTGTTAACGAAGTGGACAGAGGCTGTTTTTCGCCCCTAAAAGTGACTTTTAATGGTGTTTTTTGTATTTAAATGATGGGTCTTATCATTATCCAGGGTCCCCGACACAATGCACATAGTCTGGAGCTCGCTGGGGTCCCGCAAAATGCTTTAATCACGATTTTGTCCATTTGCCTATCAGTTTGTTAACGAAGTGGACAGAGGCTGTTTTTTGCCCCTAAAAGTGACTTTTAATGGTGTTTTTTGTATTTAAATGATGGGTCTTATCCTTGTGGAGGGTCCCCAAGACAATGCAACTAGTCTGGAGCTCGCTGGGGTCCCGCAAATGCTTTAATCACACTTTTGTCCATTTGCCCATCAGTTTGTTAACGAAGTGGACAGAGGCTGTTTTTTGCCCCTAAAAGTGACTTTTAATGGTGTTTTTTGTATTTAAATGATTGGTCTTATCGTTCTCCAGGGTCCCCGACACAATGAAACTAGTCTGGAGCTCGCTGGGGTCCCGCAAATGCTTTAATCACGATTTTGTCCATTTGCCTATCAGTTTGTTAACGAAGTGGACAGAGGCTGTTTTTCGCCCCTAAAAGTGACTTTTAATGGTGTTTTTTGTATTTAAATGATGGGTCTTATCATTATCCAGGGTCCCCGACACAATGCACATAGTCTGGAGCTCGCTGGGGTCCCGCAAAATGCTTTAATCACGATTTTGTCCATTTGCCTATCAGTTTGTTAACGAAGTGGACAGAGGCTGTTTTTTGCCCCTAAAAGTGACTTTTAATGGTGTTTTTTGTATTTAAATGATGGGTCTTATCCTTGTGGAGGGTCCCCAAGACAATGCAACTAGTCTGGAGCTCGCTGGGGTCCCGCACATGCTTTAATCACACTTTTGTCCATTTGCCCATCAGTTTGTTAACGAAGTGGACAGAGGCTGTTTTTTGCCCCTAAAAGTGACTTTTAATGGTGTTTTTTGTATTTAAATGATTGGTCTTATCGTTCTCCAGGGTCCCCGACACAATGAAACTTGTCTGGAGCTCGCTGGGGTCCCGCAAATGCTTTAATCACGATTTTGTCCATTTGCCTATCAGTTTGTTAACAAAGTGGACAGAGGCTGTTTTTCGCCCCTAAAAGTGACTTTTAATGGTGTTTTTTGTATTTAAATGATGGGTCTTATCATTATCCAGGGTCCCCGACACAATGCACATAGTCTGGAGCTCGCTGGGGTCCCGCAAAATGCTTTAATCACGATTTTGTCCATTTGCCTATCAGTTTGTTAACGAAGTGGACAGAGGCTGTTTTTTGCCCCTAAAAGTGACTTTTAATGGTGTTTTTTGTATTTAAATGATGGGTCTTATCCTTGTGGAGGGTCCCCAAGACAATGCAACTAGTCTGGAGCTCGCTGGGGTCCCGCAAATGCTTTAATCACACTTTTGTCCATTTGCCCATCAGTTTGTTAACGAAGTGGACAGAGGCTGTTTTTTGCCCCTAAAAGTGACTTTTAATGGTGTTTTTTGTATTTAAATGATGGGTCTTATCCTTGTGGAGGGTCCCCAAGACAATGCAACTAATCTGGAGCTCGCTGGGGTCCCGCAAATGCTTTAATCACACTTTTGTCCATTTGCCCATCAGTTTGTTAACGAAGTGGACAGAGGCTGTTTTTTGCCCCTAAAAGTGACTTTTAATGGTGTTTTTTGTATTTAAATGATGGGTCTTATCGTTCTCCAGGGTCCCCGACACATTGAAACTAGTCTGGAGCTCGCTGGTGTCCCGCAAAATGCTTTAATCACGATTTTGTCCATTTGCCTATCAGTTTGTTAACGAAGTGGACAGAGGCTGTTTTTTGCCCCTAAAAGTGACTTTTAATGGTGTTTTTTGTATTTAAATGATGGGTCTTATCCTTGTGGAGGGTCCCCAAGACAATGCAACTAGTCTGGAGCTCGCTGGGGTCCCGCAAATGCTTTAATCACACTTTTGTCCATTTGCCCATCAGTTTGTTAACGAAGTGGACAGAGGCTGTTTTTTGCCCCTAAAAGTGACTTTTAATGGTGTGTTTTGTATTTAAATGATGGATCTTATCATTATCCAGGGTCCCCGACACAATGCACATAGTCTGGAGCTCGCTGGGGTCCCGCAAAATGCTTTAATCACGATTTTGTCCATTTGCCTATCAGTTTGTTAACGAAGTGGACAGAGGCTGTTTTTTGCCCCTAAAAGTGACTTTTAATGGTGTTTTTTGTATTTAAATGATGGGTCTTATCATTATCCAGGGTCCCCGACACAATGCACATAGTCTGGAGCTCGCTGGGGTCCCGCAAAATGCTTTAATCACGATTTTGTCCATTTGCCTATCAGTTTGTTAACGAAGTGGACAGAGGCTGTTTTTTGCCCCTAAAAGTGACTTTTAATGGTGTTTTTTGTATTTAAATGATGGGTCTTATCCTTGTGGAGGGTCCCCAAGACAATGCAACTAGTCTGGAGCTCGCTGGGGTCCCGCAAATGCTTTAATCACACTTTTGTCCATTTGCCCATCAGTTTGTTAACGAAGTGGACAGAGGCTGTTTTTTGCCCCTAAAAGTGACTTTTAATGGTGTTTTTTGTATTTAAATGATGGGTCTTATCCTTGTGGAGGGTCCCCAAGACAATGCAACTAATCTGGAGCTCGCTGGGGTCCCGCAAATGCTTTAATCACACTTTTGTCCATTTGCCCATCAGTTTGTTAACGAAGTGGACAGAGGCTGTTTTTTGCCCCTAAAAGTGACTTTTAATGGTGTTTTTTGTATTTAAATGATGGGTCTTATCGTTCTCCAGGGTCCCCGACACATTGAAACTAGTCTGGAGCTCGCTGGTGTCCCGCAAAATGCTTTAATCACGATTTTGTCCATTTGCCTATCAGTTTGTTAACGAAGTGGACAGAGGCTGTTTTTTGCCCCTAAAAGTGACTTTTAATGGTGTTTTTTGTATTTAAATGATGGGTCTTATCCTTGTGGAGGGTCCCCAAGACAATGCAACTAGTCTGGAGCTCGCTGGGGTCCCGCAAATGCTTTAATCACACTTTTGTCCATTTGCCCATCAGTTTGTTAACGAAGTGGACAGAGGCTGTTTTTTGCCCCTAAAAGTGACTTTTAATGGTGTGTTTTGTATTTAAATGATGGATCTTATCATTATCCAGGGTCCCCGACACAATGCACATAGTCTGGAGCTCGCTGGGGTCCCGCAAAATGCTTTAATCACGATTTTGTCCATTTGCCTATCAGTTTGTTAACGAAGTGGACAGAGGCTGTTTTTTGCCCCTAAAAGTGACTTTTAATGATGTTTTTTGTATTTAAATGATGGGTCTTATCCTTGTGGAGGGTCCCCAAGACAATGCAACTAGTCTGGAGCTCGCTGGGGTCCCGCAAATGCTTTAATCACACTTTTGTCCATTTGCCCATCAGTTTGTTAACGAAGTGGACAGAGGCTGTTTTTTGCCCCTAAAAGTGACTTTTAATGGTGTTTTTTGTATTTAAATGATGGGTCTTATCCTTGTGGAGGGTCCCCAAGACAATGCAACTAGTCTGGAGCTCGCTGGGGTCCCGCAAATGCTTTAATCACACTTTTGTCCATTTGCCCATCAGTTTGTTAACGAAGTGGACAGAGGCTGTTTTTTGCCCCTAAAAGTGACTTTTAATGGTGTTTTTTGTATTTAAATGATGGGTCTTATCGTTCTCCAGGGTCCCCGACACATTGAAACTAGTCTGGAGCTCGCTGGTGTCCCGCAAAATGCTTTAATCACGATTTTGTCCATTTGCCTATCAGTTTGTTAACGAAGTGTACAGAGGCTGTTTTTTGCCCCTAAAAGTGACTTTTAATGGTGTTTTTTGTATTTAAATGATGGGTCTTATCCTTGTGGAGGGTCCCCAAGACAATGCAACTAGTCTGGAGCTCGCTGGGGTCCCGCAAATGCTTTAATCACACTTTTGTCCATTTGCCCATCAGTTTGTTAACGAAGTGGACAGAGGCTGTTTTTTGCCCCTAAAAGTGCCTTTTAATGGTGTTTTTTGTATTTAAATGATTGGTCTTATCGTTCTCCAGGGTCCCCGACACAATGCAACTAGTCTGGAGCTCGCTGGTGTCCCGCAAAATGCTTTAATCACACTTTTGTCCATTTGCCTATCAGTTTGTTAACGAAGTGGACAGAGGCTGTTTTTTGCCCCTAAAAGTGACTTTTAATGGTGTTTTTTGTATTTAAATGATTGGTCTTATCGTTCTCCAGGGTCCCCGACACAATGAAACTAGTCTGGAGCTCGCTGGGGTCCCGCAAAATGCTTTAATCATGATTTTGTCCATTTTCCTATCAGTTTGTTAACGAAGTGGACAGAGGCTGTTTTTTGCCCCTAAAAGTGACTTTGAATGGTGTTTTTGGCATGTAAATGATGGGTCTTATCATTATCCAGGGTCCCCGACACAATGCAACTAGTCTGGAGCTCGCTGGGGTCCCGCAAAATGCTTTAATCACGATTTTGTCCATTTTCCTATCAGTTTGTTAACGAAGTGGACAGAGGCTGTTTTTTGCCCTTAAAAGTGACTTTTAATGGTGTTTTTTGTATTTAAATGATGGGTCTTATCGTTCTCCAGGGTCCCCGACACAATGAAACTAGTCTGGAGCTCGCTGGTGTCCCGCAAATGCTTTAATCACACTTTTGTCCATTTGCCCATCAGTTTGTTAACGAAGTGGACAGAGGCTGTTTTTTGCCCCTAAAAGTGACTTTTAATGGTGTTTTTTGTATTTAAATGATGGGTCTTATCATTATCCAGGGTCCCCGACACAATGCAACTAGTCTGGAGATCGCTGGGGTCCCGCAAATGCTTTAATCAGGCGTTTTAACACTTTTCCCCACGAAAATGATTTTTAATCATTTTTTGGGGGCTATATAAATCAAATTCCGGTTAATGCCGAGCACAATCGTACCTTTTACTATTTTAATGTATTTGCATGATATATCTTTGGGCGATAAAAGCGACATATTTGGATGACTTTGTCAGTTTATGGAGCTTATCCCACAAATCCCGGATGATCCGGGCCAAATTTGGGAGCTCATAGGCAGCCTGCCATAGGCCCCCACCCGTGCAATGAAAAAAAAATGAAAGAAAAAGGTCAATTATATGTTAAAATAATCAAAAAATGAACTTTTAAAATTACATGGGAGAGGGGATCTGAAAATTGGAGAAGGGGAAAAGTGTTCGGCGCTTCGGGACGAAGCGCCGAACACTTTTCCCCTCCCCCGTTGCAAGGTACAACGGAGAGGGGAATCCAGACTTCCCCTCCGTTGTAAAAAACCGTTCATGTTTTACAAGCTACCTTCTGCACGAAATCGGAAACCCGGTTTTTGAGAGGACTCAGAAAAAAAAACGGCTGTGTAACTTCATGGAGGAATTCATCCGCTGTATGTGCACTTTGGCTCGGATACATTTTGTTGCCTGGAGACCCCCCAGCATGGTTCTTACCAAACTTAAAGTTTTTGAACTGGGCTCTGGAGGAAGGTGAGGGGAGTTGACAGGGGACTTTATCCGCCTTATGGGGCACTATTCTCGGATACATTTCAACACTTTTAGCCCTTTTTGATGGTTCTCCAAAAAATAACTCTGACTTTTTCAGAGTGTGGAGGAAGGTAAGGGGAGTTGACAGGGGACTCAATCCGCCTTATGGGGCACTATTCTCGGATACATTTTTTCATTTTCACCCATTTTTGATGGTTCTCCAAAAAATAACTCTGACTTTTTCAGAGTGTGGAGGAAGGTGAGGGGAGTTGACAGGGGACTTTACCCGCCTTATGGGGCACTATTCTCGGATACATTTTTTCATTTTCACCCATTTTTGATGGTTCTCCAAAAAATAACTCTGACTTTTTCAGAGTGTGGAGGAAGGTGAGGGGAGTTGACAGGGGACTTTACCCGCCTTATGGGGCACTATTCTCGGATACATTTTTTCATTTTCACCCATTTTTGATGGTTCTCCAAAAAATAACTCTGACTTTTTCAGAGTGTGGAGGAAGGTGAGGGGAGTTGACAGGGGACTTTACCCGCCTTATGGGGCACTATTCTCGGATACATTTTTTAATTTTCACCCATTTTTGATGGTTCTCCAAAAAATTACTTTGACTTTTTCAGAGTGTGGAGGAAGGTGAGGGGAGTTGACAGGGGACTTTACCCGCCTTATGGGGCACTATTCTCGGATACATTTTTTCATTTTCACCCATTTTTGATGGTTCTCCAAAAAATAACTCTGACTTTTTCAGAGTGTGGAGGAAGGTGAGGGGAGTTGACAGGGGACTTTACCCGCCTTATGGGGCACTATTCTCGGATACATTTTTTCATTTTCACCCATTTTTGATGGTTCTCCAAAAAATAACTCTGACTTTTTCAGAGTGTGGAGGAAGGTGAGGGGAGTTGACAGGGGACTTTACCCGCCTTATGGGGCACTATTCTCGGATACATTTTTTCATTTTCACCCATTTTTGATGGTTCTCCAAAAAATAACTCTGACTTTTTCAGAGTGTGGAGGAAGGTGAGGGGAGTTGACAGGGGACTTTACCCGCCTTATGGGGCACTATTCTCGGATACATTTTTTCATTTTCACCCATTTTTGATGGAACTCCAAAAAATAACTCTGACTTTTTCAGAGTGTGGAGGAAGGTGAGGGGAGTTGACAGGGGACTTTACCCGCCTTATGGGGCACTATTCTCGGATACATTTTTTCATTTTCAACCATTTTTGATGGAACTCCAAAAAATAACTCTGACTTTTTCAGAGTGTGGAGGAAGGTGAGGGGAGTTGACAGGGGACTTTACCCGCCTTATGGGGCACTATTCTCGGATACATTTTTTCATTTTCACCCATTTTTTATGGAACTCCAAAAAGACAAGTTAGTCTTTTTTTTCCCCCTTCCTCTTCTGATTTCTCACTGATCGAATGGCAAACGCGACCCGCCATCGGAGGGCCTCCGCCGGCCCGGCCTCGTGCCGGTGCTCTGGCGGTCGGTTCCTCCGAACTGCGGGTTCGACTCTGATGGCCGGGAGGGACGAGGGAAACGTCGGGGGGGTCTGCTGGAGGCTCCTGCTGGAGTCTTGCGTTCACTGGGACCTGGCTCGAAAAACTCGAAACCCTGACTCCAGTGCGGTGTTGCGGCCATGCGCCTCCGGGTACCAGACTCCCCTGCCTCCTCCGTGTTGCGTGGGCTGCGTGGGGGTAACCCTGCGTGTCCGTTACCCTGCGTGTCTCTTACCTCCCAGGCCGACCGATATGAAGCGTTTCCAAGACGAACCGTCTGACTCAGGGGTCCCACCACAGGTTCCGTAGCGGGGTGGAAGTTCCACCTCCCCTCTTTGCCGCGGAATGCAAAACAAACACCTGTTTCTCTCATCCTCCACTGTGGCATAGCGGCCTTAGTCGGCTGCGGCATTCAGCAATTGGCCTTGCTCCGGGCACAGGACCCTACTTCATCAAACTACCTGTTTGATCCTGCGTAACAACCACATATATGCTTGTCTGCAAAGACATTGATCGAATGGCAAACGTGACCCGCCATCGGAAGGCCTCCGCCGGCCCGGCTTCGTGACGGTGCTCTGGCGGTCGGTTCTTCCAAACTGCGGGTTTGACTCTGCTCCTGGGAGCGCATATGCTTGTCTGCAAAGAGGGACATGCCTGGTCCCGCCCAGGTGTTCTTCTACGGCTAGTGTCCAGCCAGCTGCGGTATCATCAAATTTGACCCTATTTAGGGGCAATGGATGTCCACTTGCGGGAGACGACAGACAGTGGTGCGGTTAGCCAAAGTGACAATGGATGTCCACTTGCGGGAGACGACAGACAGTGGTGCGGTTAGCCAAAGTGACAGACCTAATGTTAGACCAATTTACAGGCAATGGACGTCCACTCTCGGGAGAGAGACCTCCAGCATGTGTCCCTGACATGGAGACTCTGTTTATTTCACTCATCCAGGACAGAGACCGGAGAAATCTCCTCTCTGTGGCCCCTCCAAGACCCCCAAAGGACGGACCACAGACCTCCAGCATGTGTCCCTGACATGGGCACCTCCATAACCTTGCACACCGTGAGTCCCCGGACTCCCGGACTTAAGCACTCCCCCACGGACTAAACCCAGATGTTCACACCCTACAGAACTCCATGCCCCTGGTTAACCTAAAGGGGGTGGATTTTGCGGTGCTTTACCGTCCGCACATCGGTATCCATATTCGGCCTTATTCACGGCACCACCACCCCTTCTTTGGAGGATATTCTCATGCTCCTGGTAACCCTTTAAATAGTCTGATACTGTCAGGGCTCATCACCGCACTTTACAAGCCATAAATAATGTTTAAATGGTCGGGGAAAGTGTTTTTAAACGTCTGGAAGAGAGTTGTAGCCTGTCATTTTGCAGGATATCATTTAACATGTAACCTCTCCTGGAAATGCACAGAATATGTCCATTTCCAGGAGAGATTCCATGTTAAATGATATCCTGCAAAATGACAGGCTATAAGCCAGGAACAAGTGTTTGAAAGGCGGGGAAAAGTTGTTTAAAATAGTCGGAAAAGTGTTTTTAAACGTCTGGAAGAGAGTTGTTGCCTGTCATTTTGCAGGATATAATTTAACATGGAACCTCTCCTGGAAATGCGCAGAGTATGTCCATTTCCAGGAGAGGTTCCATGTTAAATTATATCCTGCAAAATGACAGGCTATAAGCCAGGAACAAGTGTTTGAAAGGCGGGGAAAAGTTGTTTAAAATAGTCGGAAAAGTGTTTTTAAACGTCTGGAAGAGAGTTGTTGCCTGTCATTTTGCAGGATATAATTTAACATGGAACCTCTCCTGGAAATGCGCAGAGTATGTCCATTTCCAGGAGAGGTTCCATGTTAAATTATATCCTGCAAAATGACAGGCTATAAGCCAGGAACAAGTGTTTGAAAGGCGGGGAAAAGTTGTTTAAAATAGTCTGATACCTCCAGGGCGCATCACCGCATTTTACAAGCCAGGGAAGGTGTCTGAATCCTGGGTAAACATTGTTTAAATAGTCTGACACCTGGCACTGTATTTGCCCCTGGGAGAGGTTCCATGTTAAATTATATCCTGCAAAATGACAGGCTATAAGCCAGGAACAAGTGTTTGAAAGGCGGGGAAAAGTTGTTTAAAATAGTCTGATACCTCCAGGGCGCATCACCGCATTTTACAAGCCAGGGAAGGTGTCTGAATCCTGGGTAAACATTGTTTAAATAGTCTGACACCTGGCACTGTATTTGCCCCTGGGAGAGGTTCCATGTTAAATTATATCCTGCAAAATGACAGGCTATAAGCCAGGAACAAGTGTTTGAAAGGCGGGGAAAAGTTGTTTAAAATAGTCTGATACCTCCAGGGCGCATCACCGCATTTTACAAGCCAGGGAAGGTGTCTGAATCCTGGGTAAACATTGTTTAAATAGTCTGACACCTGGCACTGTATTTGCCCCTGGGAGAGGTTCCATGTTAAATTATATCCTGCAAAATGACAGGCTATAAGCCAGGAACAAGTGTTTGAAAGGCGGGGAAAAGTTGTTTAAAATAGTCTGATACCTCCAGGGCGCATCACCGCATTTTACAAGCCAGGGAAGGTGTCTGAATCCTGGGTAAACATTGTTTAAATAGTCTGACACCTGGCACTGTATTTGCCCCTGGGAGAGGTTCCATGTTAAATAATATCCTGCAAAATGACAGGCTATAAGCCAGGAACAAGTGTTTGAAAGGCGGGGAAAAGTTGTTTAAAATAGTCTGATACCTCCAGGGCGCATCACCGCATTTTACAAGCCAGGGAAGGTGTCTGAATCCTGGGTAAACATTGTTTAAATAGTCTGACACCTGGCACTGTATTTGCCCCTGGGAGAGGTTCCATGTTAAATTATATCCTGCAAAATGACAGGCTATAAGCCAGGAACAAGTGTTTGAAAGGCGGGGAAAAGTTGTTTAAAATAGTCTGATACCTCCAGGGCGCATCACCGCATTTTACAAGCCAGGGAAGGTGTCTGAATCCTGGGTAAACATTGTTTAAATAGTCTGACACCTGGCACTGTATTTGCCCCTGGGAGAGGTTCCATGTTAAATTATATCCTGCAAAATGACAGGCTATAAGCCAGGAACAAGTGTTTGAAAGGCGGGGAAAAGTTGTTTAAAATAGTCTGATACCTCCAGGGCGCATCACCGCATTTTACAAGCCAGGGAAGGTGTCTGAATCCTGGGTAAACATTGTTTAAATAGTCTGACACCTGGCACTGTATTTGCCCCTGGGAAACTTCAAGGTTATATTCATGTTTTATTATTTATTTAATAATCACATGATTTTTACAAAAACAGTATACACAGTATACATATATACAATAATAATAATAATAATAATATAACAATATACATAATAAAAACATGAAAAGTGGTGAAAATGAGAAAATGTATCCGAAAATAGTGCCTCCTAATGCGGGCATGTGGACAGTAGCCACAGACTCACAGGCACACACACACATGCAGAGATCCAGGGGGCGGAGCACATGGCTTTTTTTACCCAGAAATAAGTCTATGAGAGGCGGGGAGACTCAGAGGACAGGCTGCGTCACCTCACTTTGTAACCCAGGAAAAGAGCAGGAATTCTGGCTGCGTGAGTGTTAAAAGTGCATTCATCTGTGTTAATCCGACAGCCGCAGAGGTGCTGACGCAAAGCAGGCGGAACAAATTGATTATTTGAACCAGGAATAAATGTTTGCAAGGCGGGGAAAGTGTTCCTGCAGCCCCTCCATAACGGTAATAATGATTAGAAATGATTTCCAGGGCAGAAAGCGTTTTTTAAATGTGGAAAAAAATATGTTAAACTGTTTAAAAAGCACAAAGTGATTTGAGTGCAGTTCTCATGTGTCCCCACAGGAGGGCGCGTCGTCCCAGGGAGCACAGTGCATGGTGACAAGGTACGATTTATACCCTAAAATAGCATGCTAAGTGTGGGTGGATTAGTTTCAAAGCATGCACACTCTGCTCGTGTCAGACTTCCATCAAATAGACCGGGGAAAACACCTCTCATTAGCCCCTCACAGACCACCAAAGGACGGACTAAGCAGCTCCAGCACGGCTCCCTCACATGGAGCTCAGGTTATTTCATACCTCCAGGAGAGGGACCGGGAAAACCACCTCTCTGTAGCCCCTGACAGAGCCCCAAAGGACGGACTAAGGACCTCCGGCAACAGTGGCACTTCCATAACCTCGTGCACCGTGAGACCCCGGGCCCCCGGACTTAAGCACTCCCCCACGGACTAAACCCAGATGTTCACACCCTGCAGAATCTCATGCCCCTGGTCACCTTTAAGGGGGGGTGGATTTTGCGGTGCTTTACCGTCCGAACACAAGCATCAATATTCGTCCTCCTTCACAGCAGCAGCAGCAGCAGCAGCAGCAACAGCAGCAGCAGCAGCACCTGCCCTGCTGGAGGTTCACACTTTAACTTATTTGTATTCGTTTTTTTTTGTTCCCCTCCTCTGCCTTACACATCCTCCCACGCTCGAGCACTCCTCACTCGGACTAAACCCCTCCATGCACACCGCCAGAACCAGAACCTCACGCCCCTGGTGACCTTAAAGGTGTTTGTCTTTGTTTGTTTTTGTACTCCACATAGACAGGCAGGTGTTCAGCACCACGGACAGAGCGGGCCCGCTGCTGCTGCTGCTGGAAGGTGGAACACTTTGAGTCTTTTTATTTTCTCTTTTCTCCCTGCTCCTGCACACACCTTTTGTTCCCCTCCTCTGCATTACACATCCTCCCACGCTCGAGCACTCCTCACTCGGACTAAACCCAGATGTTCACACCCTACAGAACTTCATGCCCCTGGTTACCCTAAAGGGGTGGATTTTGCGGTGCTTTACCGTCCGCACATCGGCATACATATTCGGCCTTATTCATGACACTACCACCCCTTCTTTGGAGGATATTGCAGGATATAATTTAACATGGAACCTCTCCTGGAAATGCACAGAGTATGTCCATTTCCAGGAGAGGTTACATGTTAAATTATATCCTGCAAAATGACAGGCACTGTATTTGCCCCTGGGAACCTTCAAGGTTATACTAATGTTTTTTTTTTATTTTTTATTTAATTATCACACCACTTTTACAAAAACAGTATACAAAATAAACATAATAACAACATGATTAACAGGGGCCTGGGGGCCATATTAGCCGTCTAACTTGTACAGTGCACCGGGGAAAAAAGGTTGAGTCCACGGCCCCTTTCCCCTCATCAGGAGTACCAATCGGTCCTGAAGAAGAGGTATCGCTGCTCTCCGCCCCTGAATCCTCTTCGGAGGTAGCTGACGGTGGTAGACCTCCTTCTGATGATGATGCTGCTGCAGCTGCTGCCGCCGCCCTGAACATGGAGCGGATCTTCAATGCCTCCTTTATTCCAGGCGTATTCGCGTAGAACCGGTCTGCAGTGCTTACGTCGTGGCACATAAACCTAGCCAGAATCGACCTGCTTTCTGGATCTTGGTGATGCTTGATATTGTCAGCCAGGGCAGTGCGCAAGATGGTGAAGGTGACGGCTGTTTCTAGCCCAGCATCAGCCCAAGCCCTCTTCAAGTGAGCGTTTAGGTTCTTGGAAGCCTGCTTCCCCGATGTGAAAAGGAAGAATTCATTCTGAGGACCCGACAAGCCCTCTTTTATCCCCATCCACCGCATGACCCAGCTAAACTCCTTTATTGTAAGCACCAGCTGTGCTTCACCAAATGTCTTGGCAGTCTTGTGATCCTGCACGTGGATGATGTAGCCCTCAGCAGTGCCCCTTCTGTCCGCCTCAAAGACCTCCGTGTTGGTCATGTTTGCATACACACCCGGACGGTGGCCATACAGGAGGCTCCAATGGAGGGTTAGATAGCCATATAGCAGGTACTGGGTGATTGAGGTCGGATTGCTAGCCATCAGGTCAAGGAGATCAGGGATGCGCTTCTCAGCGGCCGCCATGGCGGCGAGAAGCTCCGCCTGGGTTGGCAGACGATCCAGCTTGTCCCTCTTCACCTTAAACTGGTGGAGAGTGACAGACTTTTTCAAATCGTTAATGTTGGCTTTCACCTCTCTGATGATGTTGGTCATATCAGACTGGGTGAGCCTGCACCCCCGGAGCTTTGATGCAGACAAGTACCTCAGGAAATGGTTCACAGTCTTCAGGAACAACAGCGATGTTGTGACTGTCCGGCCCGACTCTGAAATATACTTGCTCCAGCCACGGACCCTCTTTGTGTCTTTTAGAAACAGCCAGTCTGACAGCCGGTCAAAACCATGGGCCATGAATACTATGAAGTTCTTTATCCGGCTGACATTGGACATACAATTCTCTTTCCGTTTTACTGTCGGTGCAAGACCCTCACAATGACCTCTGTATGTCTGAATGTACGTCTCCATGCTTTTAGGCAACGTGATTTCACGCATGGTATTCCGCAGTCCCTTCCCAGTGCACCATTGATTTTGGGAAGAGGGCCAGTCCTTAGCCAGATTAGCTTTCAGCTTATTGGAGACAGACGCACGGGTCTTCTGGCATACAGGGGTCTCACTACAGGAGGCTTCTGGGGACCACATGACAGTCTTCACTGGGGTCTTGCTTCCGGAGGCTTCTGGGGACCGCATCACAGACTTGAGAGGGATCTCACTCGCAGAGGCTTCTATGGACCGCATGACAGTCTTCACTGGGGTCTCACTACCGGAGGCTTCTGGGGACCACATGACAGTCTTCACTGGGGTCTTGCTTCCGGAGGCTTCTGGGGACCGCATCACAGACTTGAGAGGGGTCTCACTACCGGAGGCTTTGTCGGACCGCATGACAGTCTTCACCGGGGTCTTGCTTCCGGAGGCTTCTGGGGACCGCATGACAGTCTTCACCGGGGTCTCACTACCGGAGGCTTTGTCGGACCGCATGACAGTCTTCACCGGGGTCTTGCTTCCGGAGGCTTCTGGGGACCGCATCACAGACTTGAGGGGGGTCTCACTCGCAGAGGCTTCTATGGACCGCATGACAGTCTTCACCGGGGTCTTGAGAGGGGTATTGCTGCCGGAGGCTACTGAGTTCATGTCGGGGGTACTTGGGATTGCTACGCCCTTAAATCGTATACATTCTTCGTCTTCCTCAAGCAGAGCAGCAGTGGCATTCTGCTTCCTGGGTTTTAGACCCTGTTTTAGCCTGGAGCGCAGGGTCTTCACCTCATCAATGAGGGCATCCTTCTGAGCCCTCAATGCCACATTGTCCAGCCTCACCTGCATGCAGTCCTCTTCGTCACACTCGGTATGTGGGGAGAAGGGTGGAGGGTGCACCGGGTATTCCTCCTCATTGTCTATATCCAATGATGTAGCCATTCCAATGATGGGATTAGTCTCTCGGAGGTCATGGAGCAACTGCAGGGCCACACTATGCTTCAGCCTTGCCATGACCTGATGTGCCTCATCTCGGGAGAACTCAGGGTGGTCACGAGTTACATGACGGTGTAGTTTCCTCCCAGCATACGAACACCCTGTGATGGGACAGGGTTTGGTCCGAACATTTATTCTACCACTGGCCATTTTAAGAATGATGCCTCTTTCATCCAGGTTCCGCACTGCATGTTTGTGCTTAAGGTGCTTATTCAAAGCCAGATAGCGGAGGCTGCACACCGGGCATTCGGTCAACATCATTCCAAAAACACACACAATGAATTCTATTTAAATGGTTTTCTGTTTCTCCGTTTATATGCGTTAGCCAACTGCTGATTGCAACCATGGGTCCGATGCTTCAATGCAGGGAACACGGACCAAGGGGAGGACTTGGGTTACCACCTGGTTAAAATGGTCCCACCTCCGCACCAACGCGACTGGCGATGGGTCCGATACATTGATTGTTTTTTGTTTCATGGTTCTGCCACGAACTCACAAGACAGTTTTGGGTACAAAACGTGGGGGTAACAGTACCTCCGGGCGCTCCGTCCCGCTCCGGCTTTCGCCGCAGCGGGGGGAGGAGGCATTGAACCCCTCGCACCTGCCCCCGGAGGAGGCAGGGGAGTCAGGTACCCGGAGGCGCACGGTGGACGGCCAGGGCGAGACCGCCACACCGCACTGGAGTCAGAGTTCCGAGTTTTTCGAGCCAGGTCCCGGTGAAACGCAGTACGGAGCACCCGGCAGGAACCTCCAGCAGACCCCCCCGCGCGCTTCCCTCGTCCCTCGGAAGAGGCGGAGAGGTGGGTGTTTTTCATCTGCTGGCGGACTGCCGGGGAGAACGTGCTGCTCGGGAGCCAGGCTCAGAGTTAGTGGAAGTGAGAGCCCGTGCACCTGCCTTTTACAGCAGGCACGCGCTGGTATCGGGGTGGGGAGAGAAGGTAGATGCAGAGGCTGCAGAAACAGCCAGATCCTTTCCCCTCTAACACACCCCTCATTTGGTTCATGAGCACTGGGCAGAGTCCCCTGTCAACTCTCCTTATATTCCTCCGGAGACCAGTTGGGAAATGGCAGCATCCCACTTCACCTGGTAGACAATATCGTTAAATGAGCTCAGTAATGTACTGCACAACATCACATGGGTAAAATGAGCTATATCATGCACTGCAAAATCACATTTGGTTTATTTCCAAAAAGCCTGGAAAAAACACATATCCATCATGTCCTGTAAAATATCATTCTTTGTTTATGTCCGCTCCAGGATTACCCGTAGTTTGGATGAACCGACCGCCAAGCACCGGAAGCTGGACCCGGGGGGGAGGCCCTCCGATGGCGGGTCAAATTTGATGATACCGCAGCTGGCTGGACACTAGCCGTAGAAGAACACCTGGGCGGGACCAGGCATGTCCCTCTTTGCAGACAAGCATATGCGCTCCCAGGAGCAGAGTCAATCCCACAGTTTGGAGGAACCGACCGCCAAGCACCGGAAGCTGGACCCGGGGAGGAGGCCCTCCGATGGCGGGTCAAATTTGATGATACCGCAGCTGGCTGGACACTAGCCGTAGAAGAACACCTGGGCGGGACCAGGCATGTCCCTCTTTGCAGACAAGCATATGTGCTCCCAGGAGCAGAGTCAATCCCACAGTTTGGAGGAACCGACCGCCAAGCACCGGAAGCTGGACCCGGGGAGGAGGCCCTCCGATGGCGGGTCAAATTTGATGATACCGCAGCTGGCTGGACACTAGCCGTAGAAGAACACCTGGGCGGGACCAGGCATGTCCCTCTTTGCAGACAAGCATATGTGCTCCCAGGAGCAGAGTCAATCCCACAGTTTGGAGGAACCGACCGCCAAGCACCGGAAGCTGGACCCGGGGAGGAGGCCCTCCGATGGCGGGTCAAATTTGATGATACCGCAGCTGGCTGGACACTAGCCGTAGAAGAACACCTGGGCGGGACCAGGCATGTCCCTCTTTGCAGACAAGCATATGTGCTCCCAGGAGCAGAGTCAATCCCACAGTTTGGAGGAACCGACCGCCAAGCACCGGAAGCTGGACCCGGGGAGGAGGCCCTCCGATGGCGGGTCAAATTTGATGATACCGCAGCTGGCTGGACACTAGCCGTAGAAGAACACCTGGGCGGGACCAGGCATGTCCCTCTTTGCAGACAAGCATATGTGCTCCCAGGAGCAGAGTCAATCCCACAGTTTGGAGGAACCGACCGCCAAGCACCGGAAGCTGGACCCGGGGAGGAGGCCCTCCGATGGCGGGTTAGGGAATGTTCCGGTATTTGGACAACATTAACATGGGATCACTCCGGTCAATGTACGTACTTCGTCTCACTGGAATATTAATGGCCAGATTGAATACAACATCGACCCAAATTCTCCGGTCAATGACAGGAGAGTTTTGAAAGTGACAAAACACTGTTCCACACATTTAAAAACACTTAATCAATGTTTACCCAGGATCCATGCACCTTTCCTGGCTTGTAAAATGTGGTGATGCGCCCTGGAGGTAGCGGGTAGGCTCTGTGCGTGGTGCTGAACCCCAGCCTGTCTATGTGGAATACAAAAACAAACAAAGACAACACCTTTAAGGTCACCAGGGTCGTGAGGTTCTGGTCCTGGCGGTGTGCATGGAGGGGTTTAGTCCGAGTGAGGAGTGCTCGAGCGTGGGAGGATGTGTAAGGCAGAGGAGGGGAACAAAAGGTGTGTGCAGGAGCAGGGAGAAAAGAGAAAATAAAAAGACTCAAAGTGTTCCACCTTCCAGCAGCAGCAGCAGCGGGCCCGCTCTGTCCGTGGTGCTGAACACCTGCCTGTCTATGTGGAGTACAAAAACAAACAAAGACAAACACCTTTAAGGTCACCAGGGTCGTGAGGTTCTGGTTCTGGCGGTGTGCATGGAGGGGTTTGACCTGGCTCCCCGACACAATGCACATAGTCTGGAGCAGCGGAGCAGCGGCTGGGCCGTGTTCCCCCTTCTGTCCATTTGCCTATCAGTTTGTTAACGAAGTGGACAGAGGCTGTTTTTCGCCCCTAAAAGTGACTTTTAATGGTGTTTTTTGTATTTAAATGATGGGTCTTATCATTATCCAGGGTCCCCGACACAATGCACATAGTCTGGAGCTCGCTGGGGTCCCGCAAAATGCTTTAATCACGATTTTGTCCATTTGCCTATCAGTTTGTTAACGAAGTGGACAGAGGCTGTTTTTTGCCCCTAAAAGTGACTTTTAATGGTGTTTTTTGTATTTAAATGATGGGTCTTATCCTTGTGGAGGGTCCCCAAGACAATGCAACTAGTCTGGAGCTCGCTGGGGTCCCGCAAATGCTTTAATCACACTTTTGTCCATTTGCCCATCAGTTTGTTAACGAAGTGGACAGAGGCTGTTTTTTGCCCCTAAAAGTGACTTTTAATGGTGTTTTTTGTATTTAAATGATTGGTCTTATCGTTCTCCAGGGTCCCCGACCCAATGAAACTAGTCTGGAGCTCGCTGGGGTCCCGCAAATGCTTTAATCACGATTTTGTCCATTTGCCTATCAGTTTGTTAACGAAGTGGACAGAGGCTGTTTTTCGCCCCTAAAAGTGACTTTTAATGGTGTTTTTTGTATTTAAATGATGGGTCTTATCATTATCCAGGGTCCCCGACACAATGCACATAGTCTGGAGCTCGCTGGGGTCCCGCAAAATGCTTTAATCACGATTTTGTCCATTTGCCTATCAGTTTGTTAACGAAGTGGACAGAGGCTGTTTTTTGCCCCTAAAAGTGACTTTTAATGGTTTTTTTTGTATTTAAATGATGGGTCTTATCCTTGTGGAGGGTCCCCAAGACAATGCAACTAGTCTGGAGCTCGCTGGGGTCCCGCAAATGCTTTAATCACGATTTTGTCCATTTGCCTATCAGTTTGTTAACGAAGTGGACAGAGGCTGTTTTTCGCCCCTAAAAGTGACTTTTAATGGTGTTTTTTGTATTTAAATGATGGGTCTTATCATTATCCAGGGTCCCCGACACAATGCACATAGTCTGGAGCTCGCTGGGGTCCCGCAAAATGCTTTAATCACGATTTTGTCCATTTGCCTATCAGTTTGTTAACGAAGTGGACAGAGGCTGTTTTTTGCCCCTAAAAGTGACTTTTAATGGTGTTTTTTGTATTTAAATGATGGGTCTTATCCTTGTGGAGGGTCCCCAAGACAATGCAACTAGTCTGGAGCTCGCTGGGGTCCCGCAAATGCTTTAATCACACTTTTGTCCATTTGCCCATCAGTTTGTTAACGAAGTGGACAGAGGCTGTTTTTTGCCCCTAAAAGTGACTTTTAATGGTGTTTTTTGTATTTAAATGATTGGTCTTATCGTTCTCCAGGGTCCCCGACACAATGAAACTAGTCTGGAGCTCGCTGGGGTCCCGCAAATGCTTTAATCACGATTTTGTCCATTTGCCTATCAGTTTGTTAACGAAGTGGACAGAGGCTGTTTTTCGCCCCTAAAAGTGACTTTTAATGGTGTTTTTTGTATTTAAATGATGGGTCTTATCATTATCCAGGGTCCCCGACACAATGCACATAGTCTGGAGCTCGCTGGGGTCCCGCAAAATGCTTTAATCACGATTTTGTCCATTTGCCTATCAGTTTGTTAACGAAGTGGACAGAGGCTGTTTTTTGCCCCTAAAAGTGACTTTTAATGGTGTTTTTTGTATTTAAATGATGGGTCTTATCCTTGTGGAGGGTCCCCAAGACAATGCAACTAGTCTGGAGCTCGCTGGGATCCCGCAAATGCTTTAATCACACTTTTGTCCATTTGCCCATCAGTTTGTTAACGAAGTGGACAGAGGCTGTTTTTTGCCCCTAAAAGTGACTTTTAATGGTGTTTTTTGTATTTAAATGATTGGTCTTATCGTTCTCCAGGGTCCCGACACAATGAAACTTGTCTGGAGCTGGCTGGGGTCCCGCAAATGCTTTAATCACGATTTTGTCCATTTGCCTATCAGTTTGTTAACGAAGTGGACAGAGGCTGTTTTTCGCCCCTAAAAGTGACTTTTAATGGTGTTTTTTGTATTTAAATGATGGGTCTTATCATTATCCAGGGTCCCCGACACAATGCACATAGTCTGGAGCTCGCTGGGGTCCCGCAAAATGCTTTAATCACGATTTTGTCCATTTGCCTATCAGTTTGTTAACGAAGTGGACAGAGGCTGTTTTTTGCCCCTAAAAGTGACTTTTAATGGCGTTTTTTGTATTTAAATGATGGGTCTTATCCTTGTGGAGGGTCCCCAAGACAATGCAACTAGTCTGGAGCTCGCTGGGGTCCCGCAAATGCTTTAATCACACTTTTGTCCATTTGCCCATCAGTTTGTTAACGAAGTGGACAGAGGCTGTTTTTTGCCCCTAAAAGTGACTTTTAATGGTGTTTTTTGTATTTAAATGATGGGTCTTATCCTTGTGGAGGGTCCCCAAGACAATGCAACTAGTCTGGAGCTCGCTGGGGTCCCGCAAATGCTTTAATCACACTTTTGTCCATTTGCCCATCAGTTTGTTAACGAAGTGGACAGAGGCTGTTTTTTGCCCCTAAAAGTGACTTTTAATGGTGTTTTTTGTATTTAAATGATGGGTCTTATCGTTCTCCAGGGTCCCCGACACATTGAAACTAGTCTGGAGCTCGCTGGTGTCCCGCAAAATGCTTTAATCACGATTTTGTCCATTTGCCTATCAGTTTGTTAACGAAGTGGACAGAGGCTGTTTTTTGCCCCTAAAAGTGACTTTTAATGGTGTTTTTTGTATTTAAATGATGGGTCTTATCCTTGTGGAGGGTCCCCAAGACAATGCAACTAGTCTGGAGCTCGCTGGGGTCCCGCAAATGCTTTAATCACACTTTTGTCCATTTGCCCATCAGTTTGTTAACGAAGTGGACAGAGGCTGTTTTTTTGCCCCTAAAAGTGACTTTTAATGGTGTTTTTTGTATTTAAATGATGGGTCTTATCATTATCCAGGGTCCCCGACACAATGCACATAGTCTGGAGCTCGCTGGGGTCCTGCAAAATGCTTTAATCACGATTTTTGTCCATTTGCCTATCAGTTTGTTAACGAAGTGGACAGAGGCTGTTTTTTGCCCCTAAAAGTGACTTTTAATGGTGTTTTTTGTATTTAAATGATGGGTCTTATCCTTGTGGAGGGTCCCCAAGACAATGCAACTAGTCTGGAGCTCGCTGGGGTCCCGCAAATGCTTTAATCACACTTTTGTCCATTTGCCCATCAGTTTGTTAACGAAGTGGACAGAGGCTGTTTTTTGCCCCTAAAAGTGACTTTTAATGGTGTTTTTTGTATTTAAATGATGGGTCTTATCGTTCTCCAGGGTCCCCGACACATTGAAACTAGTCTGGAGCTCGCTGGTGTCCCGCAAAATGCTTTAATCACGATTTTGTCCATTTGCCTATCAGTTTGTTAACGAAGTGGACAGAGGCTGTTTTTTGCCCCTAAAAGTGACTTTTAATGGTGTTTTTTGTATTTAAATGATGGGTCTTATCCTTGTGGAGGGTCCCCAAGACAATGCAACTAGTCTGGAGCTCGCTGGGGTCCCGCAAATGCTTTAATCACACTTTTGTCCATTTGCCCATCAGTTTGTTAACGAAGTGGACAGAGGCTGTTTTTTGCCCCTAAAAGTGACTTTTAATGGTGTTTTTTGTATTTAAATGATGGGTCTTATCGTTCTCCAGGGTCCCCGACACAATGAAACTAGTCTGGAGCTCGCTGGGGTCCCGCAAAATGCTTTAATCATGATTTTGTCCATTTTCCTATCAGTTTGTTAACGAAGTGGACAGAGGCTGTTTTTTGCCCCTAAAAGTGACTTTTAATGGTGTTTTTGGCATGTAAATGATGGGTCTTATCATTATCCAGGGTCCCCGACACAATGCAACTAGTCTGGAGCTCGCTGGGGTCCCGCAAAATGCTTTAATCACGATTTTGTCCATTTTCCTATCAGTTTGTTAACGAAGTGGACAGAGGCTGTTTTTTGCCCTTAAAAGTGACTTTTAATGGTGTTTTTTGTATTTAAATGATGGGTCTTATCGTTCTCCAGGGTCCCCGACACAATGAAACTAGTCTGGAGCTCGCTGGTGTCCCGCAAATGCTTTAATCACACTTTTGTCCATTTGCCCATCAGTTTGTTAACGAAGTGGACAGAGGCTGTTTTTTGCCCCTAAAAGTGACTTTTAATGGTGTTTTTTGTATTTAAATGATGGGTCTTATCATTATCCAGGGTCCCCGACACAATGCAACTAGTCTGGAGATCGCTGGGGTCCCGCAAATGCTTTAATCAGGCGTTTTAACACTTTTCCCCACGAAAATGATTTTTAATCATTTTTTGGGGGCTATATAAATCAAATTCCGGTTAATGCCGAGCACAAACGTACCTTTTACTATTTTAATGTATTTGCATGATATATCTTTGGGCGATAAAAGCGACATATTTGGATGACTTTGTCAGTTTATGGAGCTTATCCCACAAATCCCGGATGATCCGGGCCAAATTTGGGAGCTCATAGGCAGCCTGCCATAGGCCCCCACCCGTGCAATGAAAAAAAAATGAAAGAAAAAGGTCAATTATATGTTAAAATAATCAAAAAATGAACTTTTAAAATTACATGGGAGAGGGGATCTGAAAATTGGAGAAGGGGAAAAGTGTTCGGCGCTTCGGGACGAAGCGCCGAACACTTTTCCCCTCCCCCGTTGCAAGGTACAACGGAGAGGGGAATCCAGACTTCCCCTCCTCCGTTGTAAAAAACCGTTCATGTTTTACAAGCTACCTTCTGCACGAAATCGGAAACCCGGTTTTTGAGAGGACTCAGAAAAAAAACGGCTGTGTAACTTCATGGAGGAATTCATCCGCTGTATGTGCACTTTGGCTCGGATACATTTTGTTGCCTGGAGACCCCCCAGCATGGTTCTTACCAAACTTAAAGTTTTTGAACTGGGCTCTGGAGGAAGGTGAGGGGAGTTGACAGGGGACTTTATCCGCCTTATGGGGCACTATTCTCGGATACATTTCAACACTTTTAGCCCTTTTTGATGGTTCTCCAAAAAATAACTCTGACTTTTTCAGAGTGTGGAGGAAGGTAAGGGGAGTTGACAGGGGACTCAATCCGCCTTATGGGGCACTATTCTCGGATACATTTCAACACTTTTAGCCCTTTTTGATGGTTCTCCAAAAAATAACTCTGACTTTTTCAGAGTGTGGAGGAAGGTGAGGGGAGTTGACAGGGGACTTTACCCGCCTTATGGGGCACTATTCTCGGATACATTTTTTCATTTTCACCCATTTTTGATGGTTCTCCAAAAAATAACTGACTTTTTCAGAGTGTGGAGGAAGGTGAGGGGAGTTGACAGGGGACTTTACCCGCCTTATGGGGCACTATTCTCGGATACATTTTTTCATTTTCACCCATTTTTGATGGTTCTCCAAAAAATAACTCTGACTTTTTCAGAGTGTGGAGGAAGGTGAGGGGAGTTGACAGGGGACTTTACCCGCCTTATGGGGCACTATTCTCGGATACATTTTTTCATTTTCACCCATTTTTGATGGTTCTCCAAAAAATAACTCTGACTTTTTCAGAGTGTGGAGGAAGGTGAGGGGAGTTGACAGGGGACTTTACCCGCCTTATGGGGCACTATTCTCGGATACATTTTTTCATTTTCACCCATTTTTGATGGTTCTCCAAAAAATAACTCTGACTTTTTCAGAGTGTGGAGGAAGGTGAGGGGAGTTGACAGGGGACTTTACCCGCCTTATGGGGCACTATTCTCGGATACATTTTTTCATTTTCACCCATTTTTGATGGTTCTCCAAAAAATAACTCTGACTTTTTCAGAGTGTGGAGGAAGGTGAGGGGAGTTGACAGGGGACTTTACCCGCCTTATGGGGCACTATTCTCGGATACATTTTTTCATTTTCACCCATTTTTGATGGTTCTCCAAAAAATAACTCTGACTTTTTCAGAGTGTGGAGGAAGGTGAGGGGAGTTGACAGGGGACTTTACCCGCCTTATGGGGCACTATTCTCGGATACATTTTTTCATTTTCACCCATTTTTGATGGTTCTCCAAAAAATAACTCTGACTTTTTCAGAGTGTGGAGGAAGGTGAGGGGAGTTGACAGGGGACTTTACCCGCCTTATGGGGCACTATTCTCGGATACATTTTTTCATTTTCACCCATTTTTGATGGTTCTCCAAAAAATAACTCTGACTTTTTCAGAGTGTGGAGGAAGGTGAGGGGAGTTGACAGGGGACTTTACCCGCCTTATGGGGCACTATTCTCGGATACATTTTTTCATTTTCACCCATTTTTGATGGTTCTCCAAAAAATAACTCTGACTTTTTCAGAGTGTGGAGGAAGGTGAGGGGAGTTGACAGGGGACTTTACCCGCCTTATGGGGCACTATTCTCGGATACATTTTTTCATTTTCACCCATTTTTGATGGTTCTCCAAAAAATAACTCTGACTTTTTCAGAGTGTGGAGGAAGGTGAGGGGAGTTGACAGGGGACTTTACCCGCCTTATGGGGCACTATTCTCGGATACATTTTTTCATTTTCACCCATTTTTTATGGTTCTCCAAAAAATAACTCTGACTTTTTCAGAGTGTGGAGGAAGGTGAGGGGAGTTGACAGGGGACTTTACCCGCCTTATGGGGCACTATTCTCGGATACATTTTTTCATTTTCACCCATTTTTGATGGTTCTCCAAAAAATAACTCTGACTTTTTCAGAGTGTGGAGGAAGGTGAGGGGAGTTGACAGGGGACTTTACCCGCCTTATGGGGCACTATTCTCGGATACATTTTTTCATTTTCACCCATTTTTTATGGAACTCCAAAAAGACAAGTTAGTCTTTTTTTTCCCCCTTCCTCTTCTGATTTCTCACTGATCGAATGGCAAACGCGACCCGCCATCGGAGGGCCTCCGCCGGCCCGGCCTCGTGCCGGTGCTCTGGCGGTCGGTTCCTCCGAACTGCGGGTTCGACTCTGATGGCCGGGAGGGACGAGGGAAACGTCGGGGGGGTCTGCTGGAGGCTCCTGCTGGAGTCCTGCGTTCACTGGGACCTGGCTCGAAAAACTCGAAACCCTGACTCCAGTGCGGTGTTGCGGCCATGCGCCTCCGGGTACCAGACTCCCCTGCCTCCTCCGTGTTGCGTGGGCTGCGTGGGGGTAACCCTGCGTGTCCGTTACCCTGCGTGTCTCTTACCTCCCAGGCCGACCGATATGAAGCGTTTCCAAGACGAACCGTCTGACTCAGGGGTCCCACCACAGGTTCCGTAGCGGGGTGGAAGTTCCACCTCCCCTCTTTGCCGCGGAATGCAAAACAAACACCTGTTTCTCTCATCCTCCACTGTGGCATAGCGGCCTTAGTCGGCTGCGGCATTCAGCAATTGGCCTTGCTCCGGGCACAGGACCCTACTTCATCAAACTACCTGTTTGATCCTGCGTAACAACCACATATATGCTTGTCTGCAAAGACATTGATCGAATGGCAAACGTGACCCGCCATCGGAAGGCCTCCGCCGGCCCGGCTTCGTGCCGGTGCTCTGGCGGTCGGTTCTTCCAAACTGCGGGTTTGACTCTGCTCCTGGGAGCGCATATGCTTGTCTGCAAAGAGGGACATGCCTGGTCCCGCCCAGGTGTTCTTCTACGGCTAGTGTCCAGCCAGCTGCGGTATCATCAAATTTGACCCGCCATCGGAGGGCCTCCTCCCCGGGTCCAGCTTCCGGTGCTTGGCGGTCGGTTCCTCCAAACTGTGGGATTGACTCTGCTCCTGGGAGCACATATGCTTGTCTGCAAAGAGGGACATGCCTGGTCCCGCCCAGGTGTTCTTCTACGGCTAGTGTCCAGCCAGCTGCGGTATCATCAAATTTGACCCGCCATCGGAGGGCCTCCTCCCCGGGTCCAGCTTCCGGTGCTTGGCGGTCGGTTCCTCCAAACTGTGGGATTGACTCTGCTCCTGGGAGCACATATGCTTGTCTGCAAAGAGGGACATGCCTGGTCCCGCCCAGGTGTTCTTCTACGGCTAGTGTCCAGCCAGCTGCGGTATCATCAAATTTGACCCGCCATCGGAGGGCCTCCTCCCCGGGTCCAGCTTCCGGTGCTTGGCGGTCGGTTCCTCCAAACTGTGGGATTGACTCTGCTCCTGGGAGCACATATGCTTGTCTGCAAAGAGGGACATGCCTGGTCCCGCCCAGGTGTTCTTCTACGGCTAGTGTCCAGCCAGCTGCGGTATCATCAAATTTGACCCGCCATCGGAGGGCCTCCTCCCCGGGTCCAGCTTCCGGTGCTTGGCGGTCGGTTCCACCAAACTGTGGGATTGACTCTGCTCCTGGGAGCACATATGCTTGTCTGCAAAGAGGGACATGCCTGGTCCCGCCCAGGTGTTCTTCTACGGCTAGTGTCCAGCCAGCTGCGGTATCATCAAATTTGACCCGCCATCGGAGGGCCTCCTCCCCGGGTCCAGCTTCCGGTGCTTGGCGGTCGGTTCCTCCAAACTGTGGGATTGACTCTGCTCCTGGGAGCGCATATGCTTGTCTGCAAAGAGGGACATGCCTGGTCCCGCCCAGGTGTTCTTCTACGGCTAGTGTCCAGCCAGCTGCGGTATCATCAAATTTGACCCGCCATCGGAGGGCCTCCTCCCCGGGTCCAGCTTCCGGTGCTTGGCGGTCGGTTCATCCAAACTACGGGTAATCCTGGAGCGGACATAAACAAAGAATGATATTTTACAGGACATGATGGATATGTGTTTTTTCCAGGCTTTTTGGAAATAAACCAAATGTGATTTTGCAGTGCATGATATAGCTCATTTTACCCATGTGATGTTGTGCAGTACATTACTGAGCTCATTTAACGATATTGTCTACCAGGTGAAGTGGGATGCTGCCATTTCCCAACTGGTCTCCGGAGGAATATAAGGAGAGTTGACAGGGGACTCTGCCCAGTGCTCATGAACCAAATGAGGGGTGTGTTAGAGGGGAAAGGCTCTGGCTGTTTCTGCAGCCTCTGCATCTACCTTCTCTCCCCACCCCGATACCAGCGCGTGCCTGCTGTAAAAGGCAGGTGCACGGGCTCTCACTTCCACTAACTCTGAGCCTGGCTCCCGAGCAGCACGTTCTCCCCGGCAGTCCGCCAGCAGATGAAAAACACCCACCTCTCCGCCTCTTCCGAGGGACGAGGGAACCGCGCGGGGGGGTCTGCTGGAGGTTCCTGCCGGGTGCTCCGTACTGCGTTTCACCGGGACCTGGCTCGAAAAACTCGGAACTCTGACTCCAGTGCGGTGTGGCGGTCTCGCCCTGGCCGTCCACCGTGCGCCTCCGGGTACCTGACTCCCCTGCCTCCTCCGGGGGCAGGTGCGAGGGGTTCAATGCCTCCTCCCCCCGCTGCGGCGAAAGCCGGAGCGGGACGGAGCGCCCGGAGGTACTGTTACCCCCACGTTTTGTACCCAAAACTGTCTTGTGAGTTCGTGGCAGAACCATGAAACAAAAAACAATCAATGTATCGGACCCATCGCCAGTCGCGTTGGTGCGGAGGTGGGACCATTTTAACCAGGTGGTAACCCAAGTCCTCCCCTTGGTCCGTGTTCCCTGCATTGAAGCATCGGACCCATGGTTGCAATCAGCAGTTGGCTAACGCATATAAACGGAGAAACAGAAAACCATTTAAATAGAATTCATTGTGTGTGTTTTTGGAAGGATGTTGACCGAATGGCCGGTGTGCAGCCTCCGCTATCTGGCTTTGAATAAGCACCTTAAGCACAAACATGCAGTGCGGAACCTGGATGAAAGAGGCATCATTCTTAAAATGGCCAGTGGTAGAATAAATGTTCGGACCAAACCCTGTCCCATCACAGGGTGTTCGTATGCTGGGAGGAAACTACACCGTCATGTAACTCGTGACCACCCTGAGTTCTCCCGAGATGAGGCACATCAGGTCATGGCAAGGCTGAAGCATAGTGTGGCCCTGCAGTTGCTCCATGACCTCCGAGAGACTAATCCCATCATTGGAATGGCTACATCATTGGATATAGACAATGAGGAGGAATACCCGGTGCACCCTCCACCCTTCTCCCCACATACCGAGTGTGACGAAGAGGACTGCATGCAGGTGAGGCTGGACAATGTGGCATTGAGGGCTCAGAAGGATGCCCTCATTGATGAGGTGAAGACCCTGCGCTCCAGGCTAAAACAGGGTCTAAAACCCAGGAAGCAGAATGCCACTGCTGCTCTGCTTGAGGAAGACGAAGAATGTATACGATTTAAGGGCGTAGCAATCCCAAGTACCCCCGACATGAACTCAGTAGCCTCCGGCAGCAATACCCCTCTCAAGACCCCGGTGAAGACTGTCATGCGGTCCATAGAAGCCTCTGCGAGTGAGACCCCCCTCAAGTCTGTGATGCGGTCCCCAGAAGCCTCCGGAAGCAAGACCCCTAAATAGGGGTAGGGAATGTTCCGGATTTTGGACAAAATTAACATGTGATCACTCCGGTCAATGTACCTACTTCGTCTCACTGGAATATTAATGGCCAGATTGAATACAACATCGACCCAAATTCTCCGGTCAATGACAGGAGAGTTTTGAAAGTGACAAAACACTGTTCCACACATTTAAAAACACTTAATCAATGTTTACCCAGGATCCATGCACCTTCCCTGGCTTGTAAAATGTGGTGATGCGCCCTGGAGGTATCCTACTATTTAAAACATGTATACACTCATGTACACCCTTCATAGGGTTCCCTAACACAATGCACACAGCCTGGAGCAGCGACTCGGCCGTTTTCCCCCGTTTGTCCATTTGCCTATCAGTTTGTTAACAAAATGGACAGAGGCTGCGTTTTCTCCCTAAAAGTGTCTTTTAATGGTGGTTTTTGCGTTTAAATGATGGGTGTTATCATTCACAGGGTCCCTTAACACAATGCACACACAGCCTGGAGCAGTGGAGCAGCGGCTCGGCCGTTTTCACACTTTTGTCCATTTGCCTATCAGTTTGTTAACGAAATGGACAGAGGCTGCGTTTTCCCCATAAAAGTGTCTTTTAATGGTGGTTTTTGTGTTTAAATGATGGGTGTTATCATTCACAGGGTCCCTTAACACAATGCACACACAGCCTGGAGCAGTGGAGCAGCGGCTCGGCCGTTTTCACACTTTTGTCCATTTGCCTATCAGTTTGTTAACGAAATGGACAGAGGCTGCGTTTTCTCCCTAAAAGTGTCTTTTAATGGTGGTTTTTGCGTTTAAATGATGGGTGTTATCATTCACAGGGTCCCTTAACACAATGCACACACAGCCTGGAGCAGTGGAGCAGCGGCTCGGCCGTTTTCACACTTTTGTCCATTTGCCTATCAGTTTGTTAACGAAATGGACAGAGGCTGCGTTTTTCCCCATAAAAGTGTCTTTTAATGGTGGTATTTGTGTTTAAATGATGGGTGTTATCATTCACAGGGTCCCTTAACACAATGCACACACAGCCTGGAGCAGTGGAGCAGCGGCTCGGCCGTTTTCACACTTTTGTCCATTTGCCTATCAGTTTGTTAACGAAATGGACAGAGGCTGCGTTTTCCCCCTAAAAGTGACTTTTAATGGTGGTTTTTGCGTTTAAATGATGAGTGTTATCACTCACAGGGTCCCTGACACAATGCACATAGTCTGGAGCTCACTGGGGTCCTGCATATGCTTTAATAAGGCGTTGTAACACTTTTCCCCACGAAAATGATTTTTAATAATTTTTTCGGGGCTACATAAATCAAATTCCGGGTAATGCGGAGCACAATTGTACCTTTTACTATTTTAATGTATTTGCATTATATATCTTTGGGCTATAAAAGCGACATATTTGGATGAATTTATCAGTTTATGGAGCTTATCCCACAAATCCTGGAGGATCCGGGCCGAATTTGGGAGCTCATAGGCGGCCTGCCATAGGCCCCCACCCGTGGAAAGAAAAAAAAATGAAAGAAACGGTCAATTATATGTTAAAATAATCAAAAAATGAAGTTTTGAAATGACAAGGGAGAAGGGGCTCAGAAGAAGGGGCTCCGATGCTCAAGTGTTCGGCGCTTCGGGACGAAGCCCCGAACACTCCCCCCCCCCCCCCCCGTTGCAATGTACAACGGAGAGAGGAATCCAGACTTCCCCTTCTCCGTCCTAAAAAAACGTTCATGTTTTCCAAGCTACTGTCTGCACGAAATCAGAGACCCGGTTTTTGAGAGGACTCAGAAAAAAAACGGCTGTGTAATTTCATGGAGGAATTCATCCGCTGTATGTGCACTCTGGCTCGGATACATTTTGTTGCCCGGAGACCCCCCAGCATGGTTCTTACCAAACTTTAAGTTTTTGAACTGGGCTCCGGAGGAAGGCAAGGGAGTTGACAGGGGACTCAATCCGCCTCATGAGGCACTATTCTCGGATACATTTCAACACTTTTAGCCATTTTTGATGGTTCTCCAAAAAATAACTCTAACTTTTTCAGAGTGTGGAGGAATGCAAGGGAGTTGACAGGGGACTCAATCCGCCTCATGAGGCACTATTCTCGGATACATTTCAACACTTTTAGCCATTTTTGATGGTTCTCCAAAAAATAACTCTGACTTTTTCAGAGTGTGGAGGAATGCAAGGGGAGTTGACAGGGGACTCAATCCGCCTCATGAGGCACTCTTCTCGGATACATTTCAACACTTTTAGCCATTTTTGATGGTTCTCCAAAAAATAATTCTGACTTTTTCAGAGTGTGGAGGAATGCAAGGGGAGTTGACAGGGGACTCTACCCGCCTTATGGGGCACTATTCTCGGATACATTTCAACACTTTTAGCCATTTTTGATGGTTCTCCAAAAAATAACTGACTTTTTCAGAGTGTGGAGGAATGCAAGGGGAGTTGACAGGGGACTCAATCCGCCTCATGAGGCACTATTCTCGGATACATTTCAACACTTTTAGCCATTTTTGATGGTTCTCCAAAAAATAACTCTGACTTTTTCAGAGTGTGGAGGAATGCAAGGGGAGTTAACAGGGGACTCTACCCTTCTTATGGGGCACTATTCTCGGATACATTTCAACACTTTTAGCCATTTTTGATGGTTCTCCCAAAAATAACTCTGACTTTTTCAGAGTGTGGAGGAATGCAAGGGGAGTTGACAGGGGACTCAATCCGCCTCATGAGGCACTATTCTCGGATACATTTCAACACTTTTAGCCATTTTTGATGGTTCTCCAAAAAATAACTCTGACTTTTTCAGAGTGTGGAGGAATGCAAGGGGAGTTGACACGGGACTCTACCCGCCTTATGGGGCACTATTCTCGGATACATTTCAACACTTTTAGCCATTTTTGATGGTTCTCCAAAAAATAACTCTGACTTTTTCAGAGTGTGGAGGAATGCAAGGAGAGTTGACAGGGGACTCAATCCGCCTCATGAGGCACTATTCTCGGATACCTTTCAACACTTTTGCCCTGTTTTTGTTGTATTTTTTACTATTAATGCACTGTGCTCCCTGGGACGACGCGCCTTCCTGTGGGGACACATGAGAACTGCACTCAAATCACTTTGTGCTTTTTAAACAGTTTAACATATTTGTTTCCACATTTAAAACCGCTTTCTGCCCTGGAAATCATTTCTAATCATTATTACCGTTATGGAGGGGCTGCAGGAACACTTTCCCCGCCTTGCAAACATTTATTCCTGGTTAAAATAATCAATTTGTTCCGCCTGCTTTCCGTCAGCACATCTGCGGCTGTCGGATTAACACAGATGAATGCACTTTTAACACTCACGCAGCCAGAATTCCTGCTCTTTTCCTGGGTTACAAAGTGAGGTGATGCAGCCTGTCCTCTGAGTCTCCCCGCCTCTCAGAGACTTATTTCTGGGTAAAAAAAAGCCATGTGCTCCGCCCCCTGGATCTCTGCATGTGTGTGTGCCTGTGAGTCTCTGGCTACTGTCCACATGCCCGCATTATGAGGCACTATTTTCGGATACATTTTCTCATTTTCACCACTTTTCAAGTTTTTATTATGTTTATTGTTATATTATTATTATTGTATATATGTATACTGTGTATACTGTTTTTGTAAAAATCATGTGATGATTAAATAAATAGTAAAACATGAATATAACCTTGAAGGTTCCCAGGGGCAAATACAGTGCCAGGTGTCAGACTATTTAAACAATGTTTACCCAGGATTCAGACACCTTCCCTGGCTTGTAAAATGCGGTGATGCTCCCTGGAGGTATCAGACTATTTCAAACAACTTTTCCCCGCCTTTCAAACACTTGTTCCTGGTTTATAGCCTGTCATTTTGCAGGATATAATTTAACATGGAATCTCTCCTGGAAATGGACATATTCTGTGCATTTCCAGGAGAGGTTACATGTTCAATTATATCCTGCAAAATGACAGGCTACAACTCTCTTCCATACGTTTAAAAACACTTTTCCGACTATTTTAAACAACTTTTCCCCGCCTTTCAAACACTTGTTCCTGGGTTATAGCCTGTCATTTTGCAGGATATCATTTAACATGGAATCTCTCCTGGAAATTGACATATTCTGTGCATTTCCAGGAGAGGTTACATGTTAAATTATATCCTGCAAAATGACAGGCTACAACTCTCTTCCATACGTTTAAAAACACTTTTCCGACTATTTTAAACAACTTTTCCCCGCCTTTCAAACACTTGTTCCTGGGTTATAGCCTGTCATTTTGCAGGATATCATTTAACATGGAATCTCTCCTGGAAATTGACATATTCTGTGCATTTCCAGGAGAGGTTACATGTTAAATTATATCCTGCAAAATGACAGGCTACAACTCTCTTCCAGACGTTTAAAAACACTTTTCCCGACCATTTAAACATTATTTCTGGCTTGTAAAGTGCGGTGATGAGCCCTGACAGTATCAGACTCTACCCGCCTTATGGGGCACTATTCTCGGATACATTTCAACACTTTTAGCCATTTTTGATGGTTCTCCAACAAATAACTCTGACTTTTTCAGAGTTTGGAGGAATGCAAGGGGAGTTGACAGGGGACTCAATCCGCCTCATGAGGCACTATTCTCGGATACATTTCAACACTTTTAGCCATTTTTGATGGTTCTCCAAAAAATAACTCTGACTTTTTCAGAGTGTGGAGGAATGCAAGGGGAGTTGACAGGGGACTCTACCCGCCTTATGGGGCACTATTCTCGGATACATTTCAACACTTTTAGCCATTTTTGATGGTTCTCCAAAAAATAACTGACTTTTTCAGAGTGTGGAGGAATGCAAGGGGAGTTGACAGGGGACTCGATCCGCCTCATGAGGCACTATTCTCGGATACATTTCAACACTTTTAGCCATTTTTGATGGTTCTCCAAAAAATAACTCTGACTTTTTCAGAGTGTGGAGGAATGCAAGGGGAGTTGACAGGGGACTCTACCCGCCTTATGGGGCACTATTCTCGGATACATTTCAACACTTTTAGCCATTTTTGATGGTTCTCCAAAAAATAACTCTGACTTTTTCAGAGTTTGGAGGAATGCAAGGGGAGTTGACAGGGGACTCAATCCGCCTCATGAGGCACTATTCTCGGATACATTTCAACACTTTTAGCCATTTTTGATGGTTCTCCAAAAAATAACTCTGACTTGTTCAGAGTGTGGAGGAATGCAAGGGGAGTTGACAAGGGACTCAATCCGCCTCATTAGACACTATTCTCGGATACATTTCAACACTTTTAGCCATTTTTGATGGTTCTGCAAAAAAAAAACTCTGACTTTTTCAGAGTGTGGAGGAATGCAAGGGGAGTTGACAGGGGACTCTACCCGCCTTATGGGGCACTATTCTCGGATACATTTCAACACTTTAGCCATTTTTGATGGTTCTCCAAAAAATAACTCTGACTTTTTCAGAGTGTGGAGGAATGCAAGGGGAGTTGACAGGGGACTCTACCCGCCTTATGGGGCACTATTCTCGGATACATTTCAACACTTTTAGCCATTTTTGATGGTTCTCCAAAAAGTAAAGTGTTACTTTGTGAGTGTGGAGGAATGCAAGGGGAGTTGACAGGGGACTCTACCCGCCTTATGGGGCACTATTCTCGGATACATTTCAACACTTTTAGCCATTTTTGATGATTCTCCAAAAAGTAAAGTGTTACTTTGTGAGTGTGGAGGAATGCGAGGGGAGTTGACAGGGGACTCTACCCGCCTTATGGGGCACTATTCTCGGATACATTTCAACACTTTTAGCCATTTTTGATGGTTCTCCAAAAAATAACTCTGACTTTTTCAGAGTGTGGAGGAATGCAAGGGGAGTTGAAAGGGGACTCTACCCGCCTTATGGGGCACTATTCTCGGATACATTTCAACACTTTTAGCCATTTTTGATGGTTCTCCAAAAAATAACTGACTTTTTTAGAGTGTGGAGGAATGCAAGGGGAGTTGACAGGGGACTCTACCCGCCTTATGGGGCACTATTCTCGGATACATTTCAACACTTTTAGCCATTTTTGATGGTTCTCCAAAAAGTAAAGTGTTACTTTGTGAGTGTGGAGGAATGCAAGGGGAGTTGACAGGGGACTCTACCCGCCTTATGGGGCACTATTCTCGGATACATTTCAAAACTTTTAGCCATTTTTGATGGTTCTCCAAAAAATAACTCTGACTTTTTCAGAGTGTGGAGGAATGCAAGGGGAGTTGACAGGGGACTTTACCCGCCTTATGGGGCACTATTCTCGGATACATTTCAACACTTTTAGCCATTTTTGATGGTTCTCCAAAAAATAACTCTGACTTTTTCAGAGTGTGGAGGAATGCGAGGGGAGTTGACAGGGGACTTTACCCGCCTTATGGGGCACTATTCTCGGATACATTTCAACACTTTTAGCCATTTTTGATGGTTCTCCAAAAAATAACTCTGACTTTTTCAGAGTGTGGAGGAATGCAAGGGGAGTTGACAGGGGACTTTACCCGCCTTATGGGGCACTATTCTCGGATACATTTCAACACTTTTAGCCATTTTTGATGGTTCTCCAAAAAATAACTCTGACTCTTTCAGAGTGTGGAGGAATGCAAGGGGAGTTGACAGGGGACTCAATCCGCCTCATGAGGCACTATTCTCGGATACATTTCAACACTTTTAGCCATTTTTGATGGTGTTCTCCAAAAAATAACTCTGACTTTTTCAGAGTGTGGAGGAATGCGAGGGAGTTGACAGGGGACTCAATCCGCCTTATGGGGCACTATTCTCGTATACATTTTTCATTTTCACCCATTTTTTATGGAACTCCAAAAAGACAAGTTAGTCTTTTTTTTCCCTTCCTCTTCTGATTTCTCACTGATTGAATGGCAAACGCGACCCGCCATCGGAGGGCCTCCGCCGGCCCGGCCTCGTGCCGGTGCTCTGGCGGTCGGTTCCTCCGAACTGCGGGTTCGACTCTGATGGCCGGGAGGGACGAGGGAAACGTCGGGGGGGTCTTCTGGAGGCTCCTGCTGGAGTCTTGCGTTCACTGGGACCTGGCTCGAAAACTCGAAACCCTGACTCCAGTGCGGTGTTGCGGCCATGCGCCTCCGGGTACCAGACTCCCCTGCCTCCTCCGTGTTGCGTGGGCTGCGTGGGGGTAACCCTGCGTGTCCGTTACCCTGCGTGTCTCTTACCTCCCAGGCCGACCGATATGAAGCGTTTCCAAGACGAACCGTCTGACTCAGGGGTCCCACCACAGGTTCCGTAGCGGGGTGGAAGTTCCACCTCCCCACTTCGCCGCGGAATGCAAGACAAACACCTGTTTCTCTCATCCTCCACTGTGGCATAGCGGCCTTAGTCGGCTGTGGCATTCAGCAATTGGCCTTGCTCCGGGCACAGGACCCTACTTCATCAAACTACCTGTTTGATCCTGCGTAACAACCACATATATGCTTGTCTGCAAAGACATTGATCGAATAGCAAACGTGACCCGCCATCGGAAGGCCTCCGCCGGCCCGGCTTCGTGCCGGTGCTCTGGCGGTCGGTTCATCCAAACTGTGGGTTTGACTCTGCTCCTGGGAGGGCATATGTGACCCGCTCTATCGAAATCAGTCGGAAGTCGCAACGGCTCATTTCAAAATAAACGTGGATTTGCGTAAAAAACTATTTTTTCGGGGTTCGGGTGTTCTGTTTGATTTTAAACAAACAAAGTATTGGCTTCCAGAATATGCAACTTTTATTTCCAAACTCACACGATAAATACATTCTTTAAGCTTGTAAAGGGAAGATGACAGGCAATCTGCTCTTCCGCAGCGCCGCCCCCCCCCTCCCTCCGGCTGACATTATGAATGTAAGCGTAGAGTAATCATAAATAACTCGTGAGGGTTTTTTTAGTAGGGAAACTAACACAATACGAACAAGCGCAAAATTACACAAACACACACACCCACCCACCCACCCACCCACCCACCCACACACACACACACACACACACACACACACACACACACACACACACACACACACACACACACACACACACACACACACACACACACACACACACACACACACACACACACACAGACGAGCTTCCCCCAGACCAGTAATCCAAATGAAAATATCTTCCCTCCGTAGTATTTTGATCATTTGCTATTAACCAATCAGATCGATGGATTCCAGAGAAGAGGAAAACCTTGAAGGCCTTTTTCTCAAAATGATGACTCGGTGACAGTCATTATATAATGTGACATATTTCGCTTAATATTTGGAGTACAAAAACAATCCTGATATCATTAGAAAGCTAGGAATCTCCTCTTTCCAACAGTGTATACAACTCAAAACGTGTCTTCGGGTCAATGCGACTGATTTCGATAGAGCAGGTCACATATATGCTTGTCTGCAAAGAGGGACATGCCTGGTCCCGCCCAGGTGTTCTTCTACGGCTAGTGTCCAGCCAGCTGCGGTATCATCAAATTTGACCCGCCATCGCAGTGTGCGAAAAAGTACACGTCCCACCGTCCGGGACGTGTTATTTACAATATCGGACAAGTAGATATTTCAATTGACTTGTCCGGCGGACAAGTGACATTTTTCGCCCTGATTTATTGATAAATTCAGTTTACAAAAGGCAGAACTCATTCGCAAATTGTCAGTGTCCGCCATTGTTCGTTTAGAAATGTTAGTTTCGGTTCTGCTTGTCGATTCCTAAGGAAATGCATCTCGCCGCTTTCTGTACAGACGGGGGCGGGGCGGGGCAGCGCTGGAAGTGTAGCACAGTGGCAGGGTTGGGAAGCAAAACTCTGTTCCGAGTAGGAACAAATAACAATTGTCCGGTACCGGGATTAATAAGAGTTGTGAGGATAGGAGGCGAGGCCGAGCCCCGCGGACCACAGCTCTCTCTCTATGCTCCGGATCAGCTGTTTGCTGCATGGTGCAGCTCAGCGTCTCTCTCTCTTTCTACACACAGCGGATCCGCTGCCCGTTTAACAGCCTCATCTTTTTCAAACTTTCTTATGTTCTTTCTCTGACACGTAATGAAGGTTATTAAGCGTTTTAGCTCATGTGTTGTTAATATTGACCGCCATTTCCTTTATGAAGTGAAGCAGCCTCCCTGTGTCCTCGCGCTGTCCTCACATCCCCGGACCCCCAGACTCGGAGGAGCAAAGGGATGTCAGTGTTGTTTATGAAGCAGGGTATAGAAACTACATTATTGAAATGAAAATACTATTTATTTACTTTTACAAACAGTGAGCAGCTGGGCAGCTGCAGCATGTAATACACATGCGTAAGGACATGTGTAAGCGTGCAAGCGTCTTTGAGTTGTAGAAAAGCGAATAATTAATTATTACTTATTATTATAAGCTATTATTATTAGCCTATTATCATTATATTTAAGGCCTAGCGCTTTTCTACATAGGCAGGTATCAGGCAGGTTGCAGTGTAACATCAGAGGAGACTGGGCCAATTGTACATTCTCAAACTGCACCACTTAGAACTAACTAAACAATGCAGAGATTATTTTTATATAATTGTATTCAATAACCATAATAAATTAAACAGTATGAAGTGATTTGTAAATAGGAATACAGATTTGACTTAATGTTTTCATAAATATATTTTTCTCCCACTTTATCATGGGACTTATTTTTACCCTCTCAAAGAACCGAAAATAACCAGAATCGAAAAGCAGAACCGGAATTGTTCGAATCCAAACGATACCCAACCCTATGTGTGAAAATGTAAAATACGATGGCGAAGAAGAAGATTCCAGTGGCCCCAATTTTTGTCCATTCTGGACAAGTGAAAAATGTATTCGGACAAGTAAATTGCCAAACTCACTTGTCCATGGACAAGTACTCTCTAAAAACTTTTTCTCACACTGCATCGGAGGGCCTCCTCCCCGGGTCCGGCTTCCGGTGCTTTGCGGTCGGTTCATCCAAACTGCGGGTTTGACTCTGCTCCTGGGAGCGCATATATGCTTGTCTGCAAAGAGGGACATGCCTGGTCCCGCCCAGGTGTTCTTCTACGGCTAGTGTCCAGCCAGCTGCGGTATCATCAAATTTGACCCGCCATCGGAGGGCCTCCTCCCCGGGTCCAGCTTCCGGTGCTTGGCGGTCGGTTCATCCAAACTACGGGTAATCCTGGAGCGGACAAAGATATGTGTATTTGCCTGAAGGATGGAAATAAACAAAGAATGATATTTTACAGGACATGATGGATATGTGTTTTTTCCAGGCTTTTTGGAAATAAACCAAATGTGATTTTGCAGTGCATTATATAGCTCATTTTACCCATGTGATGTTGTGCAGTACATTACTGAGCTCATTTAACGATATGGTCTACCAGGCGAAGTGGGATGCTGCCATGTCCCAACTGGTCTCCGGAGGAATATAAGGAGAGTTGACAGGGGACTCTGCCCAGTGCTCGTGAACCAAATGAGGGGTGTGTTAGAGGGGAAGGCTCTGGCTGTTTCTGCAGCCTCTGCATCTACCTTCTCTCCCCACCCCGATACCAGCGCGTGCCTGCTGTAAAAGGCAGGTGCACGGGCTCTCACTGCCACTAACTCTAAGCCTGGCTCCCGAGCAGCACGTTCTCCCCGGCAGTCCGCCAGCAGATGAAAAACACCCACCTCTCCGCCTCTTCCGAGGGACGAGGGAACCGCGCGGGGGGGTCTGCTGGAGGTTCCTGCCGGGTGCTCCGTACTGCATTTCACCGGGACCTGGCTCGAAAAACTCGGAACTCTGACTCCAGTGCGGTGTGGCGGTCTCGCCCTGGCCGTCCACCGTGCGCCTCCGGGTACCTGACTCCCCTGCCTCCTCCGGGGGCAGGTGCGAGGGGTTCAATGCCTCCTCCCCCCGCTGCGGCGAAAGCCGGAGCGGGACGGAGCGCCCGGAGGTACTGTTATCCCCACGTTTTTGTACCCAAAACTGTCTTGTGAGCTCGTGGCAGAACCATGAAACAAAAAACAATCAATGTATCGGACCCATCACCAGCCCCGCGTTGGTGCGGAGTTGGGACCATTTTAACCAGGTGGTAACCCAAGTCCTCCCCTTGGTCCGTGTTCCCTGCATTGAAGCATCGGACCCATGGTTGCAATCACCAGTTGGCTAACGCATATAAACGGAGAAACAGAAAACAATTGAAATAGAATTCATTGTGTGTGTTTTTGGAAGGATGTTGACCGAATGCCCGGTGTGCAGTCTCCGCTATCTGGCTTTGAATAAGCACCTTAAGCACAAACATGCAGTGCGGAACCTGGAGGAAAGAGGCATCATTCTTAAAATGGCCAGTGGTAGAATAAATGTTCGGACCAAACCCTGTCCCATCACAGGGTGTTCGTATGCTGGGAAGAAACTACACCGTCATGTAACTCGTGACCACCCTGAGTTCTCCCGAGATGAGGCACATCAGGTCATGGCAAGGCTGAAGCATAGTGTGGCCATGCAGTTGCTCCATGACCTCCGAGAGACTAATCCCATCATTGGAATGGCTACATTATTGGATATAGACAATGAGGAGGAATACCCGGTGCACCCTCCACCCTTCTCCCCACATACCGAGTGTGACGAAGAGGACTGCATGCAGGTGAGGCTGGACAATGTGGCATTGAGGGCTCAGAAGGATGCCCTCATTGATGAGGTGAAGACCCTGCGCTCCAGGCTAAAACAGGGTCTAAAACCCAGGAAGCAGAATGCCACTGCTGCTCTGCTTGATGAAGACGAAGAATGTATACGATTTAAGGGCGTAGCAATCCCAAGTACCCCCGACATGAACTCAGTAGCCTCCGGCAGTAATAACCCTCTCAAGACCCCGGTGAATACTGTCATGCGGTCCATAGAAGCCTCTGCGAGTGAGACCCCTCTCAAGTCTGTGATGCGGTCCCCAGAAGCCTCCGGAAGCAAGACCCCGGTGAAGACTGCCATGCGGTCCGACAAAGCCTCCGGGAGTGAGACCCCGGTGAAGACTGTCATGTGGTCCCCAGAAGCCTCCGGAAGCAAGACCCCGGGCTAAAAAGAGGTGTTTTTCCCGGTCTATTTTAATGTAAGTCTGACATGAGCAGAGTGTGCATGTGAGGGAGCCGTGCTGGAGCTGCTTAGTCCGTCCTTTGGGGCTCTGTGAGGGGCTAAAAATAGGTGTTTTTCCCGGTCTATTTTAATGGAAGACTGACATGAGCAGAGTGTGCATGCTTTGAAACTAATCCACCCACGCTTAGTATGCTATTTTAGGGTATAAATCGTACCTTGTCACCATGCATGTAGCTGCATTTAAAAAAAGCTTACAGCACCGGGTATTCCCAGGCGGTCTCTCATCCAAGCACTGACACGGCCCGACCCTGAATTACTATGGGTCTCTGAAACAATCTGACTTTTACCACACTGTGAGCAGGGTTTAATCCGATTTTCAGCACTCTTTCCCCCGCAGAAACTAGTTTAAATCACCGTGGTCACCATGGTGGGGATTTAGGAATGTACCTGTGTGTGGTGCGGAGCTTCCCTGCACTTTAAATCCATTGATTTGCCCTGTTTTTGTTGTATTTTTTACTATTAATGCACTGTGCTCCCTGGGACGACGCGCCTTCCTGTGGGGACACATGAGAACTGCACTCAAATCACTTTGTGCTTTTTAAACAGTTTAACATATTTTTTTCCACATTTAAAAACCGCTTTCTGCCCTGGAAATCATTTCTAATCATTATTACCGTTATGGAGGGGCTGCAGGAACACTTTCCCCGCCTTGCAAACATTTATTCCTGGTTAAAATAATCAATTTGTTCCGCCTGCTTTCCGTCAGCACCTCTGCGGCTGTCGGATTAACACAGATGAATGATCTTTTAACACTCACGCAGCCAGAATTCCTGCTCTTTTCCTGGGTTACAAAGTGAGGTGATGCAGCCTGTCCTCTGAGTCTCCCCGCCTCTCAGAGACTTATTTCTGGGTAAAAAAAGCCATGTGCTCCGCCCCCTGGATCTCTGCATGTGTGTGTGCCTGTGAGTCTCTGGCTACTGTCCACTTGCCCGCATTATGAGGCACTATTTTCGGATACATTTTCTCATTTTCACCACTTTTCAAGTTTTTATTATGTTTATTGTTATATTATTATTATTGTATATATGTATACTGTGTATACTGTTTTTGTAAAAATCATGTGATGATTAAATAAATAGTAAAACATGAATATAACCTTGAAGGTTCCCACGGGCAAATACAGTGCCAGGTGTCAGACTATTTAAACAATGTTTACCCAGGATTCAGACACCTTCCCTGGCTTGTAAAATGCGGTGATGCTCCCTGGAGGTATCAGACTATTTTAAACAACTTTTCCCCGCCTTTCAAACACTTGTTCCTGGGTTATAGCCTGTCATTTTGCAGGATATAATTTAACATGGAATCTCTCCTGGAAATGGACATATTCTGTGCATTTCCAGGAGAGGTTACATGTTCAATTATATCCTGCAAAATGACAGGCTACAACTCTCTTCCACACGTTTAAAAACACTTTTCCGACTATTTTAAACAACTTTTCCCCGCCTTTCAAACACTTGTTCCTGGGTTATAGCCTGTCATTTTGCAGGATATCATTTAACATGGAATCTCTCCTGGAAATGGACATATTCTGTGCATTTCCAGGAGAGGTTACATGTTAAATTATATCCTGCAAAATGACAGGCTACAACTCTCTTCCATACGTTTAAAAACACTTTTCCGACTATTTTAAACAACTTTTCCCCGCCTTTCAAACACTTGTTCCTGGGTTATAGCCTGTCATTTTGCAGGATATCATTTAACATGGAATCTCTCCTGGAAATGGACATATTCTGTGCATTTCCAGGAGAGGTTACATGTTAAATTATATCCTGCAAAATGACAGGCTACAACTCTCTTCCAGACGTTTAAAAACACTTTTCCCGACCATTTAAACATTATTTATGGCTTGTAAAGTGCGGTGATGAGCCCTGACAGTATCAGACTATTTAAAGGGTTACCAGGAGCATGAGAATATCCTCCACAGAAGGGGTGGTGGTGCCGTGAATAAGGCCGAATATGGATACCGATGTGCGGACGGTAAAGCACCGCAAAATCCACCCCCTTTAGGGTAACCAGGGGCATGAAGTTCTGTAGGGTGTGAACATCTGGGTTTAGTCCGTGGGGGAGTGCTTAAGTCCGGGAGTCCGGGGACTCACGGTGTGCAAGGTTATGGAGGTGCCCATGTCAGGGACACATGCTGGAGGTCTGTGGTCCATCCTTTGGGGGTCTTGGAGGGGCCACAGAGAGGAGATTTCCCCGGTCTCTGTCCTGGATGAGTGAAATAAACAGGGTCTCCATTTCAGGGACACATGCTGGAGGTCTCTCTCCCGAGGGTGGACGTCCATTGCCTGTAAATAGGTCTAACATTAGGTCCGTCACTTTGGCTAACCGCACCACTGTCTGTCGTCTCCCGCGAGTGGACATCCATTGCCCCTAAATAGGGGTGGTGGTGCCGTGAATAAGGCCGAATATGGATGCCGATGTGCGGACGGTAAAGCACCGCAAAATCCACCCCCCTTTTAGGGTTACCAGGGGCCTGAGGTTCTGTAGGGTGTGATCATCTGAGTTTAGTCCGTGGGGGAGTGCTTAAGTCCGGGAGTCCGGGGACTCACGGTGTGCAAGGTTATGGAGGTGCCCATGTCAGGGACACATGCTGGAGGTCTGTGGTCCGTCCTTTGGGGGTCTTGGAGGGGCCACAGAGAGGAGATTTCCCCGGTCTCTGTCCTGGATGAGTGAAATAAACAGAGTCTCCATTTCAGGGACACATGCTGGAGGTCTCTCTCCCGAGAGTGGACGTCCATTGCCTGTAAATAGGTCTAACATTAGGTCTGTCACTTTGGCTAACCGCACCACTGTCGGCCGTCTCCCGAGAGTGGACGTCCATTGCCTGTAAATAGGGCTAACATTAGGTCTGTCACTTTGGCTAACCGCACCACTGTCTGTCGTCTCCCGAGAGTGGACATCCATTGCCCCTAAATAGGGGTAGGGAATGTTCCGGATTTTGGACAAAATTAACATGTGATCACTCCGGTCAATGTACCTACTTCGTCTCACTGGAATATTAATGGCCAGATTGAATACAACATCGACCCAAATTCTCCGGTCAATGACAGGAGAGTTTTGAAAGTGACAAAACACTGTTCCACACATTTAAAAACACTTAATCAATGTTTACCCAGGATCCATGCACCTTCCCTGGCTTGTAAAATGTGGTGATGCGCCCTGGAGGTATCCTACTATTTAAAACATGTATACACTCATGTACACCCTTCATAGGGTTCCCTAACACAATGCACACAGCCTGGAGCAGCGACTCGGCCGTTTTCCCCCGTTTGTCCATTTGCCTATCAGTTTGTTAACAAAATGGACAGAGGCTGCGTTTTCTCCCTAAAAGTGTCTTTTAATGGTGGTTTTTGCGTTTAAATGATGGGTGTTATCATTCACAGGGTCCCTTAACACAATGCACACACAGCCTGGAGCAGTGGAGCAGCGGCTCGGCCGTTTTCACACTTTTGTCCATTTGCCTATCAGTTTGTTAACGAAATGGACAGAGGCTGCGTTTTCCCCATAAAAGTGTCTTTTAATGGTGGTTTTTGTGTTTAAATGATGGGTGTTATCATTCACAGGGTCCCTTAACACAATGCACACACAGCCTGGAGCAGTGGAGCAGCGGCTCGGCCGTTTTCACACTTTTGTCCATTTGCCTATCAGTTTGTTAACGAAATGGACAGAGGCTGCGTTTTCTCCCTAAAAGTGTCTTTTAATGGTGGTTTTTGCGTTTAAATGATGGGTGTTATCATTCACAGGGTCCCTTAACACAATGCACACACAGCCTGGAGCAGTGGAGCAGCGGCTCGGCCGTTTTCACACTTTTGTCCATTTGCCTATCAGTTTGTTAACGAAATGGACAGAGGCTGCGTTTTCCCCATAAAAGTGTCTTTTAATGGTGGTATTTGTGTTTAAATGATGGGTGTTATCATTCACAGGGTCCCTTAACACAATGCACACACAGCCTGGAGCAGTGGAGCAGCGGCTCGGCCGTTTTCACACTTTTGTCCATTTGCCTATCAGTTTGTTAACGAAATGGACAGAGGCTGCGTTTTCCCCCTAAAAGTGACTTTTAATGGTGGTTTTTGCGTTTAAATGATGAGTGTTATCACTCACAGGGTCCCTGACACAATGCACATAGTCTGGAGCTCACTGGGGTCCTGCATATGCTTTAATAAGGCGTTGTAACACTTTTCCCCACGAAAATGATTTTTAATAATTTTTTCGGGGCTACATAAATCAAATTCCGGGTAATGCGGAGCACAATTGTACCTTTTACTATTTTAATGTATTTGCATTATATATCTTTGGGCTATAAAAGCGACATATTTGGATGAATTTATCAGTTTATGGAGCTTATCCCACAAATCCTGGAGGATCCGGGCCGAATTTGGGAGCTCATAGGCGGCCTGCCATAGGCCCCCACCCGTGGAAAGAAAAAAAAATGAAAGAAACGGTCAATTATATGTTAAAATAATCAAAAAATGAAGTTTTGAAATGACAAGGGAGAAGGGGCTCAGAAGAAGGGGCTCCGATGCTCAAGTGTTCGGCGCTTCGGGACGAAGCCCCGAACACTCCCCCCCCCCCCCCCCGTTGCAATGTACAACGGAGAGAGGAATCCAGACTTCCCCTTCTCCGTCCTAAAAAAACGTTCATGTTTTCCAAGCTACTGTCTGCACGAAATCAGAGACCCGGTTTTTGAGACGACTCAGAAAAAAAACGGCTGTGTAATTTCATGGAGGAATTCATCCGCTGTATGTGCACTCTGGCTCGGATACATTTTGTTGCCCGGAGACCCCCCAGCATGGTTCTTACCAAACTTTAAGTTTTTGAACTGGGCTCCGGAGGAAGGCAAGGGGAGTTGACAGGGGACTCAATCCGCCTCATGAGGCACTATTCTCGGATACATTTCAACACTTTTAGCCATTTTTGATGGTTCTCCAAAAAATAACTCTAACTTTTTCAGAGTGTGGAGGAATGCAAGGGGAGTTGACAGGGGACTCAATCCGCCTCATGAGGCACTATTCTCGGATACATTTCAACACTTTTAGCCATTTTTGATGGTTCTCCAAAAAATAACTCTGACTTTTTCAGAGTGTGGAGGAATGCAAGGGGAGTTGACAGGGGACTCAATCCGCCTCATGAGGCACTCTTCTCGGATACATTTCAACACTTTTAGCCATTTTTGATGGTTCTCCAAAAAATAATTCTGACTTTTTCAGAGTGTGGAGGAATGCAAGGGGAGTTGACAGGGGACTCTACCCGCCTTATGGGGCACTATTCTCGGATACATTTCAACACTTTTAGCCATTTTTGATGGTTCTCCAAAAAATAACTGACTTTTTCAGAGTGTGGAGGAATGCAAGGGGAGTTGACAGGGGACTCAATCCGCCTCATGAGGCACTATTCTCGGATACATTTCAACACTTTTAGCCATTTTTGATGGTTCTCCAAAAAATAACTCTGACTTTTTCAGAGTGTGGAGGAATGCAAGGGGAGTTAACAGGGGACTCTACCCTTCTTATGGGGCACTATTCTCGGATACATTTCAACACTTTTAGCCATTTTTGATGGTTCTCCCAAAAATAACTCTGACTTTTTCAGAGTGTGGAGGAATGCAAGGGGAGTTGACAGGGGACTCAATCCGCCTCATGAGGCACTATTCTCGGATACATTTCAACACTTTTAGCCATTTTTGATGGTTCTCCAAAAAATAACTCTGACTTTTTCAGAGTGTGGAGGAATGCAAGGGGAGTTGACACGGGACTCTACCCGCCTTATGGGGCACTATTCTCGGATACATTTCAACACTTTTAGCCATTTTTGATGGTTCTCCAAAAAATAACTCTGACTTTTTCAGAGTGTGGAGGAATGCAAGGAGAGTTGACAGGGGACTCAATCCGCCTCATGAGGCACTATTCTCGGATACCTTTCAACACTTTTGCCCTGTTTTTGTTGTATTTTTTACTATTAATGCACTGTGCTCCCTGGGACGACGCGCCTTCCTGTGGGGACACATGAGAACTGCACTCAAATCACTTTGTGCTTTTTAAACAGTTTAACATATTTGTTTCCACATTTAAAAACCGCTTTCTGCCCTGGAAATCATTTCTAATCATTATTACCGTTATGGAGGGGCTGCAGGAACACTTTCCCCGCCTTGCAAACATTTATTCCTGGTTAAAATAATCAATTTGTTCCGCCTGCTTTCCGTCAGCACATCTGCGGCTGTCGGATTAACACAGATGAATGCACTTTTAACACTCACGCAGCCAGAATTCCTGCTCTTTTCCTGGGTTACAAAGTGAGGTGATGCAGCCTGTCCTCTGAGTCTCCCCGCCTCTCAGAGACTTATTTCTGGGTAAAAAAAAGCCATGTGCTCCGCCCCCTGGATCTCTGCATGTGTGTGTGCCTGTGAGTCTCTGGCTACTGTCCACATGCCCGCATTATGAGGCACTATTTTCGGATACATTTTCTCATTTTCACCACTTTTCAAGTTTTTATTATGTTTATTGTTATATTATTATTATTGTATATATGTATACTGTGTATACTGTTTTTGTAAAAATCATGTGATGATTAAATAAATAGTAAAACATGAATATAACCTTGAAGGTTCCCAGGGGCAAATACAGTGCCAGGTGTCAGACTATTTAAACAATGTTTACCCAGGATTCAGACACCTTCCCTGGCTTGTAAAATGCGGTGATGCTCCCTGGAGGTATCAGACTATTTTAAACAACTTTTCCCCGCCTTTCAAACACTTGTTCCTGGTTTATAGCCTGTCATTTTGCAGGATATAATTTAACATGGAATCTCTCCTGGAAATGGACATATTCTGTGCATTTCCAGGAGAGGTTACATGTTCAATTATATCCTGCAAAATGACAGGCTACAACTCTCTTCCATACGTTTAAAAACACTTTTCCGACTATTTTAAACAACTTTTCCCCGCCTTTCAAACACTTGTTCCTGGGTTATAGCCTGTCATTTTGCAGGATATCATTTAACATGGAATCTCTCCTGGAAATTGACATATTCTGTGCATTTCCAGGAGAGGTTACATGTTAAATTATATCCTGCAAAATGACAGGCTACAACTCTCTTCCATACGTTTAAAAACACTTTTCCGACTATTTTAAACAACTTTTCCCCGCCTTTCAAACACTTGTTCCTGGGTTATAGCCTGTCATTTTGCAGGATATCATTTAACATGGAATCTCTCCTGGAAATTGACATATTCTGTGCATTTCCAGGAGAGGTTACATGTTAAATTATATCCTGCAAAATGACAGGCTACAACTCTCTTCCAGACGTTTAAAAACACTTTTCCCGACCATTTAAACATTATTTCTGGCTTGTAAAGTGCGGTGATGAGCCCTGACAGTATCAGACTCTACCCGCCTTATGGGGCACTATTCTCGGATACATTTCAACACTTTTAGCCATTTTTGATGGTTCTCCAACAAATAACTCTGACTTTTTCAGAGTTTGGAGGAATGCAAGGGGAGTTGACAGGGGACTCAATCCGCCTCATGAGGCACTATTCTCGGATACATTTCAACACTTTTAGCCATTTTTGATGGTTCTCCAAAAAATAACTCTGACTTTTTCAGAGTGTGGAGGAATGCAAGGGGAGTTGACAGGGGACTCTACCCGCCTTATGGGGCACTATTCTCGGATACATTTCAACACTTTTAGCCATTTTTGATGGTTCTCCAAAAAATAACTGACTTTTTCAGAGTGTGGAGGAATGCAAGGGGAGTTGACAGGGGACTCGATCCGCCTCATGAGGCACTATTCTCGGATACATTTCAACACTTTTAGCCATTTTTGATGGTTCTCCAAAAAATAACTCTGACTTTTTCAGAGTGTGGAGGAATGCAAGGGGAGTTGACAGGGGACTCTACCCGCCTTATGGGGCACTATTCTCGGATACATTTCAACACTTTTAGCCATTTTTGATGGTTCTCCAAAAAATAACTCTGACTTTTTCAGAGTGTGGAGGAATGCAAGGGGAGTTGACAGGGGACTCAATCCGCCTCATGCGGCACTATTCTCGGATACATTTCAACACTTTTAGCCATTTTTGATGGTTCTCCAAAAAATAACTCTGACTTTTTCAGAGTGTGGAGGAATGCAAGGGGAGTTGAAAGGGGACTCTACCCGCCTTATGGGGCACTATTCTCGGATACATTTCAACACTTTTAGCCATTTTTGATGCTTCTCCAAAAAATAACTCTGACTTTTTCAGAGTGTGGAGGAATGCAAGGGGAGTTGACAGGGGACTCTACCCGCCTTATGGGGCACTATTCTCGGATACATTTCAACATTGTTAGCCATTTTTGATGGTTCTCCAAAAAGTAAAGTGTTACTTTGTGAGTGTTGAGGAATGCAAGGGGAGTTGACAGGGGACTCTACCCGCCTTATGGGGCACTATTCTCGGATACATTTCAACACTTTTAGCCATTTTTGATGGTTCTCCAAAAAATAACTGACTTTTTCAGAGTGTGGAGGAATGCAAGGGGAGTTGACAGGGGACTCGATCCGCCTCATGAGGCACTATTCTCGGATACATTTCAACACTTTTAGCCATTTTTGATGGTTCTCCAAAAAATAACTCTGACTTTTTCAGAGTTTGGAGGAATGCAAGGGGAGTTGACAGGGGTCTCAATCCGCCTCATGAGGCACTATTCTCGGATACATTTCAACACTTTTAGCCATTTTTGATGGTTCTCCAAAAAATAACTCTGACTTTTTCAGAGTGTGGAGGAATGCAAGGGGAGTTGACAAGGGACTCAATCCGCCTCATTAGACACTATTCTCGGATACATTTCAACACTTTTAGCCATTTTTGATGGTTCTGCAAAAAAAAACTCTGACTTTTTCAGAGTGTGGAGGAATGCAAGGGGAGTTGACAGGGGACTCTACCCGCCTTATGGGGCACTATTCTCGGATACATTTCAACACTTTTAGCCATTTTTGATGGTTCTCCAAAAAATAACTCTGACTTTTTCAGAGTGTGGAGGAATGCAAGGGGAGTTGACAGGGGACTCTACCCGCCTTATGGGGCACTATTCTCGGATACATTTCAACATTTTTAGCCATTTTTGATGGTTCTCCAAAAAGTAAAGTGTTACTTTGTGAGTGTGGAGGAATGCAAGGGGAGTTGACAGGGGACTCTACCCACCTTATGGGGCACTATTCTCGGATAAATTTCAACACTTTAGCCATTTTTGATGGTTCTCCAAAAAGTAAAGTGTTACTTTGTGAGTGTGGAGGAATGTGAGGGGAGTTGACAGGGGACTCTACCCGCCTTATGGGGCACTATTCTCGGATACATTTCAACACTTTTAGCCATTTTTGATGGTTCTCCAAAAAATAACTCTGACTTTTTCAGAGTGTGGAGGAATGCAAGGGGAGTTGACAGGGGACTTTACCCGCCTTATGGGGCACTATTCTCGGATACATTTCAACACTTTTAGCCATTTTTGATGGTTCTCCAAAAAATAACTCTGACTTTTTCAGAGTGTGGAGGAATGCAAGGGGAGTTGACAGGGGACTTTACCCGCCTTATGGGGCACTATTCTCGGATACATTTCAACACTTTTAGCCCTTTTTGATGGTTCTCCAAAAAATAACTCTGACTTTTTCAGAGTGTGGAGGAATGCGAGGGGAGTTGACAGGGGACTCTACCCGCCTTATGGGGCACTATTCTCGGATACATTTCAACACTTTTAGCTGTTCTTGATGGTTCTCCAAAAAATAACTCTGACTTTTTCAGAGTGTGGAGGAATGCAAGGGGAGTTGACAGGGGACTTTACCCGCCTTATGGGGCACTATTCTCAGATACATTTCAACACTTTTAGCCATTTTTGATGGTTCTCAAAAAATAACTCTGACTTTTTCAGAGTGTGGAGGAATGCAAGGGGAGTTGACAGGGGACTTTACCCGCCTTATGGGGCACTATTCTCGGATACATTTCAACACTTTTAGCCCTTTTTGATGGTTCTCCAAAAAATAACTCTGACTTTTTCAGAGTGTGGAGGAATGCGAGGGGAGTTGACAGGGGACTTTACCCGCCTTATGGGGCACTATTCTCGGATACATTTCAACACTTTTAGCCATTTTTGATGGTTCTCCAAAAAATAACTGACTTTTTCAGAGTGTGGAGGAATGCAAGGGGAGTTGACAGGGGACTCAATCCGCCTCATGCGGCACTATTCTCGGATACATTTCAACACTTTTAGCCATTTTTGATGGTTCTCCAAAAAATAACTCTGACTTTTTCAGAGTGTGGAGGAATGCAAGGGGAGTTGACAGGGGACTCTACCCGCCTTATGGGGCACTATTCTCGGATACATTTCAACACTTTTAGCCATTTTTGATGCTTCTCAAAAAAATAACTCTGACTTTTTCAGAGTGTGGAGGAATGCAAGGGGAGTTGACAGGGGACTCTACCCGCCTTATGGGGCACTATTCTCGGATACATTTCAACACTTTTAGCCATTTTTGATGGTTCTCCAAAAAATAACTGACTTTTTCAGAGTGTGGAGGAATGCAAGGGGAGTTGACAGGGGACTCTACCCGCCTTATGGGGCACTATTCTCTTATACATTTCAACACTTTTAGCCATTTTTGATGGTTCTCCAAAAAATAACTCTGACTTTTTCAGAGTGTGGAGGAATGCAAGGGGAGTTGACAAGGGACTCAATCCGCCTCATTAGACACTATTCTCGGATACATTTCAACACTTTTAGCCATTTTTGATGGTTCTGCAAAAAAAAACTCTGACTTTTTCAGAGTGTGGAGGAATGCAAGGGGAGTTGACAGGGGACTCTACCCGCCTTATGGGGCACTATTCTCGGATACATTTCAACATTTTTAGCCATTTTTGATGGTTCTCCAAAAAGTAAAGTGTTACTTTGTGAGTGTGGAGGAATGCAAGGGGAGTTGAGAGGGGACTCTACCCGCCTTATGGGGCACTATTCTCGGATACATTTCAACACTTTAGCCATTTTTGATGGTTCTCCAAAAAGTAAAGTGTTACTTTGTGAGTGTGGAGGAATGCAAGGGGAGTTGACAGGGGACTCTACCCGCCTTATGGGGCACCATTCTCGGATACATTTCAACACTTTAGCCATTTTTGATGGTTCTCCAAAAAGTAAAGTGTTACTTTGTGAGTGTGGAGGAATGTGAGGGGAGTTGACAGGGGACTCTACCCGCCTTATGGGGCACTATTCTCGGATACATTTCAACACTTTTAGCCATTTTTGATGGTTCTCCAAAAAATAACTCTGACTTTTTCAGAGTGTGGAGGAATGCAAGGGGAGTTGACAGGGGACTTTACCCGCCTTATGGGGCACTATTCTCGGATACATTCAACACTTTTAGCCATTTTTGATGGTTCTCCAAAAATAATTCTGACTTTTTCAGAGTGTGGAGGAATGCAAGGGGAGTTGACAGGGGACTTTACCCGCCTTATGGGGCACTATTCTCGGATACATTTCAACACTTTTAGCCCTTTTTGATGGTTCTCCAAAAAATAACTCTGACTTTTTCAGAGTGTGGAGGAATGCGAGGGGAGTTGACAGGGGACTCTACCCGCCTTATGGGGCACTATTCTCGGATACATCTCAACACTTTTAGCTGTTCTTGATGGTTCTCCAAAAAATAACTCTGACTTTTTCAGAGTGTGGAGGAATGCAAGGGAGTTGACAGGGGACTTTACCCGCCTTATGGGGCACT
>NC_136903.1:43974318-44134484 GCF_949606895.1 Notothenia rossii | reverse complement strand
CCCGCCTTATGGGGCACTATTCTCGGATACATTTCAACACTTTTAGCCATTTTGATGGTTCTCCAAAAAATAACTCTGACTTTTTCAGAGTGTGGAGGAATGCAAGGGGAGTTGACAGGGGACTTTACCCGCCTTATGGGGCACTATTCTCGCATAAATTTCAACACGTTTAGCCTTTTTGATGGTTCTCCAAAAAATAACTCTGACTTTTTCAGAGTGTGGAGGAATGCGAGTGGAGTTGACAGGGGACTTTACCCGCCTTATGGGGCACTATTCTCGGATACATTTCAACACTTTTAGCCATTTTTGATGGTTCTCCAAAAAATAACTCTGACTTTTTCAGAGTGTGGAGGAATGCAAGGGGAGTTGACAGGGGACTCAATCCGCCTCATGAGGCACTATTCTCGGATACATTTCAACACTTTTATCCATTTTTGATGGTTCTCCAAAAAATAACTCTGACTTTTTCAGAGTGTGGAGGAATGCAAGGGGAGTTGACAGGGGACTCTACCCGCCTTATGGGGCACTATTCTCGGATACATTTCAACACTTTTAGCCATTTTTGATGGTTCTCCAAAAATAACTGACTTTTTCAGAGTGTGGAGGAATGCAAGGGGAGTTGACAGGGGACTCGATCCGCCTCATGAGGCACTATTCTCGGATACATTTCAACACTTTTAGCCATTTTTGATGGTTCTCCAAAAAATAACTCTGACTTTTTCAGAGTGTGGAGGAATGCAAGGGGAGTTGACAGGGGACTCTACCCGCCTTATGGGGCACTATTCTCGGATACATTTCAACACTTTTAGCCATTTTTGATGGTTCTCCAAAAAATAACTCTGACTTTTTCAGAGTGTGGAGGAATGCAAGGGGAGTTGACAGGGGACTCATCCGCGTTATGGGGCACTATTCTCGGATACATTTCAACATTTTTAGCCATTTTTGATGGTTCTCCAAAAAGTAAAGTGTTACTTTGTGAGTGTGGAGGAATGCAAGGGGAGTAGACAGGGGACTCTACCCGCCTTATGGGGCACTATTCTCGGATACATTTCAACACTTTTAGCCATTTTTGATGGTTCTCCAAAAAGTAAAGTGTTACTTTGTGAGTGTGGAGGAATGCGAGGGGAGTTGACAGGGGACTCTACCCGCCTTATGGGGCACTATTCTCGGATACATTTCAACACTTTTAGCCCTTTTGATGGTTCTCCAAAAAATAACTCTGACTTTTTCAGAGTGTGGAGGAATGCGAGGGGAGTTGACAGGGGACTTTACCCGCCTTATGGGGCACTATTCTCGGATACATTTCAACACTTTTAGCCATTTTTGATGGTTCTCCAAAAAATAACTGACTTTTTCAGAGTGTGGAGGAATGCAAGGGGAGTTGACAGGGGACTCTACCCGCCTTATGGGGCACTATTCTCGGATACATTTCAACACTTTTAGCCATTTTTGATGGTTCTCCAAAAAATAACTCTGACTTTTTCAGAGTGTGGAGGAATGCAAGGGGAATTGACAGGGGACTCTACCGCCTTATGGGGCACTATTCTCGGATACATTTCAACATTTTTAGCCATTTTTGATGGTTCTCCAAAAAGTAAAGTGTTACTTTGTGAGTGTGGAGGAATGCAAGGGGAGTTGACAGGGGACTCTACCCGCCTTATGGGGCACTATTCTCGGATACATTTCAACACTTTTAGCCATTTTTGATGGTTCTCCAAAAAGTAAAGTGTTACTTTGTGAGTGTGGAGGAATGCGAGGGGAGTTGACAGGGGACTCTACCCGCCTTATGGGGCACTATTCTCGGATACATTTCAACACTTTTAGCCATTTTTGATGGTTCTCCAAAAAATAACTCTGACTTTTTCAGAGTGTGGAGGAATGCAAGGGGAGTTGACAGGGGACTTTACCCGCCTTATGGGGCACTATTCTCGGATACATTTCAACACTTTTAGCCATTTTTGATGGTTCTCCAAAAAATAACTCTGACTTTTTCAGAGTGTGGAGGAATGCAAGGGGAGTTGACAGGGGACTTTACCCGCCTTATGGGGCACTATTCTCGGATACATTTCAACACTTTTAGCCATTTTTGATGGTTCTCCAAAAAATAACTCTGACTTTTTCAGAGTGTGGAGGAATGCAAGGGAGTTGACAGGGGACTCAATCCGCCTCATGAGGCACTATTCTCGGATACATTTCAACACTTTTAGCCATTTTTGATGGTTCTCCAAAAATAACTCTGACTTTTTCAGAGTGTGGAGGAATGCAAGGGGAGTTGACAGGGGACTCTACCCTTCTTATGGTGCACTATTCTCGGATACATTTCAACACTTTTAGCCATTTTGATGGTTCTCCAAAAAATAACTCTGACTTTTTCAGAGTGTGGAGGAATGCAAGGGTGAGTTGACAGGGGACTCAATCCGCCTCATGAGGCACTATTCTCGGATACATTTCAACACTTTTAGCCATTTTTGATGGTTCTCCAAAAAATAACTTGACTTTTTCAGAGTGTGGAGGAATGCAAGGGGAGTTGACAGGGGACTCTACCCGCCTTATGGGGCACTATTCTCGGATACATTTCAACACTTTAGCCATTTTGATGCTTCTCCAAAAAATAACTCTGACTTTTTCAGAGTGTGGAGGAATGCAAGGAGAGTTGACAGGGGACTCAATCCGCCTCATGAGGCACTATTCTCGGATACATTTAAACACTTTTAGCCATTTTTGATGGTTTTCCAAAAATAACTCTGACTTTTTCAGAGTGTGGAGGAATGCAAGGGGAGTTGACAGGGGACTCTACCGCCTTATGGGGCACTATTCTCGGATACATTTCAACACTTTTAGCCATTTTTGATGGTTCTCCAAAAAATAACTGACTTTTTCAGAGTGTGGAGGAATGCAAGGGGAGTTGACAGGGGACTCGATCCGCCTCATGAGGCACTATTCTCGGATACATTTCAACACTTTTAGCCATTTTTGATGGTTCTCCAAAAAATAACTCTGACTTTTTCAGAGTGTGGAGAATGCAAGGGGAGTTGACAGGGGACTCTACCCGCCTTATGGGGCACTATTCTCGGATACATTTCAACACTTTTAGCCATTTTTGATGGTTCTCCAAAAAGTAAAGTGTTACTTTGTGAGTGTGGAGGAATGCGAGGGGAGTTGACAGGGGACTCTACCCGCCTTATGGGGCACTATTCTCGGATACATTTCAACACTTTTAGCCATTTTTGATGGTTCTCCAAAAAATAACTCTGACTTTTTCAGAGTGTGGAGGAATGCAAGGGGAGTTGACAGGGGACTTTACCGCCTTATGGGGCACTATTCTCGGATACATTTCAACACTTTTAGCCATTTTTGATGGTTCTCCAAAAAATAACTCTGACTTTTTCAGAGTGTGGAGGAATGCAAGGGGAGTTGACAGGGGACTCAATCCGCCTCATGAGGCACTATTCTCGGATACATTTCAACACTTTTATCCATTTTTGATGGTTCTCCAAAAAATAACTCTGACTTTTTCAGAGTGTGGAGGAATGCAAGGGGAGTTGACAGGGGACTCTACCCGCCTTATGGGGCACTATTCTCGGATACATTTCAACACTTTTAGCCATTTTTGATGGTTCTCCAAAAAATAACTGACTTTTTCAGAGTGTGGAGGAATGCAAGGGAGTTGACAGGGGACTCTAACCGCCTTATGGGGCACTATTCTCGGATACATTTCAACACTTTTAGCCATTTTTGATGGTTCTCCAAAAAATAACTGACTTTTTCAGAGTGTGGAGGAATGCAAGGGGAGTTGACAGGGGACTCGATCCGCCTCATGAGGCACTATTCTCGGATACATTTCAACACTTTTAGCCATTTTTGATGGTTCTCCAAAAAATAACTCTGACTTTTTCAGAGTGTGGAGGAATGCAAGGGGAGTTGACAGGGGACTCTACCCGCCTTATGGGGCACTATTCTCGGATACATTTCAACACTTTTAGCCATTTTTGATGGTTCTCCAAAAAGTAAAGTGTTACTTTGTGAGTGTGGAGGAATGCGAGGGGAGTTGACAGGGACTCTACCCGCCTTATGGGGCACTATTCTCGGATACATTTCAACACTTTTAGCCATTTTTGATGGTTCTCCAAAAAATAACTCTGACTTTTTCAGAGTGTGGAGGAATGCAAGGGGAGTTGACAGGGGACTTTACCCGCCTTATGGGGCACTATTCTCGGATACATTTCAACACTTTTAGCCATTTTTGATGGTTCTCCAAAAAATAACTCTGACTTTTTCAGAGTGTGGAGGAATGCAAGGGGAGTTGACAGGGGACTTTACCCGCCTTATGGGGCACTATTCTCGCATAAATTTCAACACGTTTAGCCCTTTTTGATGGTTCTCCAAAAAATAACTCTGACTTTTTCAGAGTGTGGAGGAATGCGAGTGGAGTTGACAGGGGACTTTACCCGCCTTATGGGGCACTATTCTCGGATACATTTCAACACTTTTAGCCATTTTTGATGGTTCTCCAAAAAATAACTCTGACTTTTTCAGAGTGTGGAGGAATGCAAGGGGAGTTGACAGGGGACTCAATCCGCCTCATGAGGCACTATTCTCGGATACATTTCAACACTTTTATCCATTTTTGATGGTTCTCCAAAAAATAACTCTGACTTTTTCAGAGTGTGGAGGAATGCAAGGGGAGTTGACAGGGGACTCTACCCGCCTTATGGGGCACTATTCTCGGATACATTTCAACACTTTTAGCCATTTTTGATGGTTCTCCAAAAAATAACTGACTTTTTCAGAGTGTGGAGGAATGCAAGGGGAGTTGACAGGGGACTCGATCCGCCTCATGAGGCACTATTCTCGGATACATTTCAACACTTTTAGCCATTTTTGATGGTTCTCCAAAAAATAACTCTGACTTTTTCAGAGTGTGGAGGAATGCAAGGGGAGTTGACAGGGGACTCTACCCGCCTTATGGGGCACTATTCTCGGATACATTTCAACACTTTTAGCCATTTTTGATGGTTCTCCAAAAAATAACTCTGACTTTTTCAGAGTGTGGAGGAATGCAAGGGGAGTTGACAGGGGACTCAATCCGCGTTATGGGGCACTATTCTCGGATACATTTCAACATTTTTAGCCATTTTTGATGGTTCTCCAAAAAGTAAAGTGTTACTTTGTGAGTGTGGAGGAATGCAAGGGGAGTAGACAGGGGACTCTACCCGCCTTATGGGGCACTATTCTCGGATACATTTCAACACTTTTAGCCATTTTTGATGGTTCTCCAAAAAGTAAAGTGTTACTTTGTGAGTGTGGAGGAATGCGAGGGGAGTTGACAGGGGACTCTACCCGCCTTATGGGGCACTATTCTCGGATACATTTCAACACTTTTAGCCCTTTTTGATGGTTCTCCAAAAAATAACTCTGACTTTTTCAGAGTGTGGAGGAATGCGAGGGGAGTTGACAGGGGACTTTACCCGCCTTATGGGGCACTATTCTCGGATACATTTCAACACTTTTAGCCATTTTTGATGGTTCTCCAAAAAATAACTGACTTTTTCAGAGTGTGGAGGAATGCAAGGGGAGTTGACAGGGGACTCTACCCGCCTTATGGGGCACTATTCTCGGATACATTTCAACACTTTTAGCCATTTTTGATGGTTCTCCAAAAAATAACTCTGACTTTTTCAGAGTGTGGAGGAATGCAAGGGGAATTGACAGGGGACTCTACCCGCCTTATGGGGCACTATTCTCGGATACATTTCAACATTTTTAGCCATTTTTGATGGTTCTCCAAAAAGTAAAGTGTTACTTTGTGAGTGTGGAGGAATGCAAGGGGAGTTGACAGGGGACTCTACCCGCCTTATGGGGCACTATTCTCGGATACATTTCAACACTTTTAGCCATTTTTGATGGTTCTCCAAAAAGTAAAGTGTTACTTTGTGAGTGTGGAGGAATGCGAGGGGAGTTGACAGGGGACTCTACCCGCCTTATGGGGCACTATTCTCGGATACATTTCAACACTTTTAGCCATTTTTGATGGTTCTCCAAAAAATAACTCTGACTTTTTCAGAGTGTGGAGGAATGCAAGGGGAGTTGACAGGGGACTTTACCCGCCTTATGGGGCACTATTCTCGGATACATTTCAACACTTTTAGCCATTTTTGATGGTTCTCCAAAAAATAACTCTGACTTTTTCAGAGTGTGGAGGAATGCAAGGGGAGTTGACAGGGGACTCAATCCGCCTCATGAGGCACTATTCTCGGATACATTTCAACACTTTTAGCCATTTTTGATGGTTCTCCAAAAAATAACTCTGACTTTTTCAGAGTGTGGAGGAATGCAAGGGGAGTTGACAGGGGACTCTACCCTTCTTATGGTGCACTATTCTCGGATACATTTCAACACTTTTAGCCATTTTTGATGGTTCTCCAAAAAATAACTCTGACTTTTTCAGAGTGTGGAGGAATGCAAGGGTGAGTTGACAGGGGACTCAATCCGCCTCATGAGGCACTATTCTCGGATACATTTCAACACTTTTAGCCATTTTTGATGGTTCTCCAAAAAATAACTTTGACTTTTTCAGAGTGTGGAGGAATGCAAGGGGAGTTGACAGGGGACTCTACCCGCCTTATGGGGCACTATTCTCGGATACATTTCAACACTTTTAGCCATTTTTGATGCTTCTCCAAAAAATAACTCTGACTTTTTCAGAGTGTGGAGGAATGCAAGGAGAGTTGACAGGGGACTCAATCCGTCTCATGAGGCACTATTCTCGGATACATTTCAACACTTTTAGCCATTTTTGATGGTTTTCCAAAAAATAACTCTTACTTTTTCAGAGTGTGGAGGAATGCAAGGGGAGTTGACAGGGGACTCTACCCGCCTTATGGGGCACTATTCTCGGATACATTTCAACACTTTTAGCCATTTTTGATGGTTCTCCAAAAAATAACTGACTTTTTCAGAGTGTGGAGGAATGCAAGGGGAGTTGACAGGGGACTCGATCCGCCTCATGAGGCACTATTCTTGGATACATTTCAACACTTTTAGCCATTTTTGATGGTTCTCCAAAAAATAACTCTGACTTTTTCAGAGTGTGGAGGAATGCAAGGGGAGTTGACAGGGGACTCTACCCGCCTTATGGGGCACTATTCTCGGATACATTTCAACACTTTTAGCCATTTTTGATGGTTCTCCAAAAAATAACTCTGACTTTTTCAGTGTGGAGGAATGCAAGGGGAGTTGACAAGAGACTCAATCCGCCTCATTAGACACTATTCTCGGATACATTTCAACACTTTTAGCCATTTTTGATGGTTCTCCAAAAAATAACTCTGACTTTTTCAGAGTGTGGAGGAATGTAAGGGGAGTTGACAGGGGACTTTACCCGCCTTATGGGGCACTATTCTCGGATACATTTCAACATGTTTAGCCCTTTTTGATGGTTCTCCAAAAAATAACTCTGACTTTTTCAGAGTGTGGAGGAATGCAAGGGGAGTTGACAGGGGACTCAATCCGCCTCATGAGGCACTATTCTCGGATACATTTCAACACTTTTATCCATTTTTGATGGTTCTCCAAAAAATAACTCTGACTTTTTCAGAGTGTGGAGGAATGCAAGGGGAGTTGACAGGGGACTCTACCCGCCTTATGGGGCACTATTCTCGGATACATTTCAACACTTTTAGCCATTTTTGATGGTTCTCCAAAAAATAACTGACTTTTTCAGAGTGTGGAGGAATGCAAGGGGAGTTGACAGGGGACTCTAACCGCCTTATGGGGCACTATTCTCGGATACATTTCAACACTTTTAGCCATTTTTGATGGTTCTCCAAAAAATAACTGACTTTTTCAGAGTGTGGAGGAATGCAAGGGGAGTTGACAGGGGACTCGATCCGCCTCATGAGGCACTATTCTCGGATACATTTCAACACTTTTAGCCATTTTTGATGGTTCTCCAAAAAATAACTCTGACTTTTTCAGAGTGTGGAGGAATGCAAGGGGAGTTGACAGGGGACTCTACCCGCCTTATGGGGCACTATTCTCGGATACATTTCAACACTTTTAGCCATTTTTGATGGTTCTCCAAAAAATAACTCTGACTTTTTCAGAGTGTGGAGGAATGCAAGGGGAGTTGACAGGGGACTCAATCCGCGTTATGGGGCACTATTCTCGGATACATTTCAACATTTTTAGCCATTTTTGATGGTTCTCCAAAAAGTAAAGTGTTACTTTGTGAGTGTGGAGGAATGCAAGGGGAGTAGACAGGGGACTCTACCCGCCTTATGGGGCACTATTCTCGGATACATTTCAACACTTTTAGCCATTTTTGATGGTTCTCCAAAAAGTAAAGTGTTACTTTGTGAGTGTGGAGGAATGCGAGGGGAGTTGACAGGGGACTCTACCCGCCTTATGGGGCACTATTCTCGGATACATTTCAACACTTTTAGCCCTTTTTGATGGTTCTCCAAAAAATAACTCTGACTTTTTCAGAGTGTGGAGGAATGCGAGGGGAGTTGACAGGGGACTTTACCCGCCTTATGGGGCACTATTCTCGGATACATTTCAACACTTTTAGCCATTTTTGATGGTTCTCCAAAAAATAACTGACTTTTTCAGAGTGTGGAGGAATGCAAGGGGAGTTGACAGGGGACTCTACCCGCCTTATGGGGCACTATTCTCGGATACATTTCAACACTTTTAGCCATTTTTGATGGTTCTCCAAAAAATAACTCTGACTTTTTCAGAGTGTGGAGGAATGCAAGGGGAATTGACAGGGGACTCTACCCGCCTTATGGGGCACTATTCTCGGATACATTTCAACATTTTTAGCCATTTTTGATGGTTCTCCAAAAAGTAAAGTGTTACTTTGTGAGTGTGGAGGAATGCAAGGGGAGTTGACAGGGGACTCTACCCGCCTTATGGGGCACTATTCTCGGATACATTTCAACACTTTTAGCCATTTTTGATGGTTCTCCAAAAAGTAAAGTGTTACTTTGTGAGTGTGGAGGAATGCGAGGGGAGTTGACAGGGGACTCTACCCGCCTTATGGGGCACTATTCTCGGATACATTTCAACACTTTTAGCCATTTTTGATGGTTCTCCAAAAAATAACTCTGACTTTTTCAGAGTGTGGAGGAATGCAAGGGGAGTTGACAGGGGACTTTACCCGCCTTATGGGGCACTATTCTCGGATACATTTCAACACTTTTAGCCATTTTTGATGGTTCTCCAAAAAATAACTCTGACTTTTTCAGAGTGTGGAGGAATGCAAGGGGAGTTGACAGGGGACTCAATCCGCCTCATGAGGCACTATTCTCGGATACATTTCAACACTTTTAGCCATTTTTGATGGTTCTCCAAAAAATAACTCTGACTTTTTCAGAGTGTGGAGGAATGCAAGGGGAGTTGACAGGGGACTCTACCCTTCTTATGGTGCACTATTCTCGGATACATTTCAACACTTTTAGCCATTTTTGATGGTTCTCCAAAAAATAACTCTGACTTTTTCAGAGTGTGGAGGAATGCAAGGGTGAGTTGACAGGGGACTCAATCCGCCTCATGAGGCACTATTCTCGGATACATTTCAACACTTTTAGCCATTTTTGATGGTTCTCCAAAAAATAACTTTGACTTTTTCAGAGTGTGGAGGAATGCAAGGGGAGTTGACAGGGGACTCTACCCGCCTTATGGGGCACTATTCTCGGATACATTTCAACACTTTTAGCCATTTTTGATGCTTCTCCAAAAAATAACTCTGACTTTTTCAGAGTGTGGAGGAATGCAAGGAGAGTTGACAGGGGACTCAATCCGTCTCATGAGGCACTATTCTCGGATACATTTCAACACTTTTAGCCATTTTTGATGGTTTTCCAAAAAATAACTCTTACTTTTTCAGAGTGTGGAGGAATGCAAGGGGAGTTGACAGGGGACTCTACCCGCCTTATGGGGCACTATTCTCGGATACATTTCAACACTTTTAGCCATTTTTGATGGTTCTCCAAAAAATAACTGACTTTTTCAGAGTGTGGAGGAATGCAAGGGGAGTTGACAGGGGACTCGATCCGCCTCATGAGGCACTATTCTTGGATACATTTCAACACTTTTAGCCATTTTTGATGGTTCTCCAAAAAATAACTCTGACTTTTTCAGAGTGTGGAGGAATGCAAGGGGAGTTGACAGGGGACTCTACCCGCCTTATGGGGCACTATTCTCGGATACATTTCAACACTTTTAGCCATTTTTGATGGTTCTCCAAAAAATAACTCTGACTTTTTCAGAGTGTGGAGGAATGCAAGGGGAGTTGATAAGGGACTCAATCCGCCTCATTAGACACTATTCTCGGATACATTTCAACACTTTTAGCCATTTTTGATGGTTCTGCAAAAAAAAACTCTGACTTTTTCAGAGTGTGGAGGAATGCAAGGGGAGTTGACAGGGGACTCTACCCGCCTTATGGGGCACTATTCTCGGATACATTTCAACACTTTTAGCCATTTTTGATGGTTCTCCAAAAAATAACTCTGACTTTTTCAGAGTGTGGAGGAATGCAAGGGGAGTTGACAGGGGACTCTACCCGCCTTATGGGTCACTATTCTCGGATACATTTCAACATTTTTAGCCATTTTTGATGGTTCTCCAAAAAGTAAAGTGTTACTTTGTGAGTGTGGAGGAATGCGAGGGGAGTTGACAGGGGACTCTACCGGCCTTATGGGGCACTATTCTCGGATACATTTCAACACTTTTAGCCATTTTTGATGGTTCTCCAAAAAATAACTCTGACTTTTTCAGAGTGTGGAGGAATGCAAGGGGAGTTGACAGGGGACTTTACCCGCCTTATGGGGCACTATTCTCGGATACATTTCAACACTTTTAGCCATTTTTGATGGTTCTCCAAAAAATAACTCTGACTTTTTCAGAGTGTGGAGGAATGCAAGGGTGAGTTGACAGGGGACTCAATCCGCCTCATGAGGCACTATTCTCGGATACATTTCAACACTTTTAGCCATTTTTGATGGTTCTCCAAAAAATAACTTTGACTTTTTCAGAGTGTGGAGGAATGCAAGGGGAGTTGACAGGGGACTCTACCCGCCTTATGGGGCACTATTCTCGGATACATTTCAACACTTTTAGCCATTTTTGATGCTTCTCCAAAAAATAACTCTGACTTTTTCAGAGTGTGGAGGAATGCAAGGAGAGTTGACAGGGGACTCAATCCGTCTCATGAGGCACTATTCTCGGATACATTTCAACACTTTTAGCCATTTTTGATGGTTTTCCAAAAAATAACTCTTACTTTTTCAGAGTGTGGAGGAATGCAAGGGGAGTTGACAGGGGACTCTACCCGCCTTATGGGGCACTATTCTCGGATACATTTCAACACTTTTAGCCATTTTTGATGGTTCTCCAAAAAATAACTGACTTTTTCAGAGTGTGGAGGAATGCAAGGGGAGTTGACAGGGGACTCGATCCGCCTCATGAGGCACTATTCTTGGATACATTTCAACACTTTTAGCCATTTTTGATGGTTCTCCAAAAAATAACTCTGACTTTTTCAGAGTGTGGAGGAATGCAAGGGGAGTTGACAGGGGACTCTACCCGCCTTATGGGGCACTATTCTCGGATACATTTCAACACTTTTAGCCATTTTTGATGGTTCTCCAAAAAATAACTCTGACTTTTTCAGTGTGGAGGAATGCAAGGGGAGTTGACAAGAGACTCAATCCGCCTCATTAGACACTATTCTCGGATACATTTCAACACTTTTAGCCATTTTTGATGGTTCTCCAAAAAATAACTCTGACTTTTTCAGAGTGTGGAGGAATGTAAGGGGAGTTGACAGGGGACTTTACCCGCCTTATGGGGCACTATTCTCGGATACATTTCAACATGTTTAGCCCTTTTTGATGGTTCTCCAAAAAATAACTCTGACTTTTTCAGAGTGTGGAGGAATGCGAGGGGAGTTGACAGGGGACTTTACCCGCCTTATGGGGCACTATTCTCGGATACATTTCAACACTTTTAGCCATTTTTGATGGTTCTCCAAAAAATAACTGACTTTTTCAGAGTGTGGAGGAATGCAAGGGGAGTTGACAGGGGACTCAATCCGCCTCATGAGGCACTATTCTCGGATACATTTCAACACTTTTAGCCATTTTTGATGGTTCTCCAAAAAATAACTCTGACTTTTTCAGAGTGTGGAGGAATGCAAGGGGAGTTGACAGGGGACTCTACCCGCCTTATGGGGCACTATTCTCGGATACATTTCAACACTTTTAGCCATTTTTGATGGTTCTCCAAAAAATAACTGACTTTTTCAGAGTGTGGAGGAATGCAAGGGGAGTTGACAGGGGACTCGATCCGCCTCATGAGGCACTATTCTCGGATACATTTCAACACTTTTAGCCATTTTTGATGGTTCTCCAAAAAATAACTCTGACTTTTTCAGAGTGTGGAGGAATGCAAGGGGAGTTGACAGGGGACTCTACCCGCCTTATGGGGCACTATTCTCGGATACATTTCAACACTTTTAGCCATTTTTGATGGTTCTCCAAAAAATAACTGACTTTTTCAGAGTGTGGAGGAATGCAAGGGGAGTTGACAGGGGACTCGATCCGCCTCATGAGGCACTATTCTCGGATACATTTCAACACTTTTAGCCATTTTTGATGGTTCTCCAAAAAATAACTCTGACTTTTTCAGAGTGTGGAGGAATGCAAGGGGAGTTGACAGGGGACTCTACCCGCCTTATGGGGCACTATTCTCGGATACATTTCAACACTTTTAGCCATTTTTGATGGTTCTCCAAAAAATAACTCTGACTTTTTCAGAGTTTGGAGGAATGCAAGGGGAGTTGACAGGGGACTCAATCCGCCTCATGAGGCACTATTCTCGGATACATTTCAACACTTTTAGCCATTTTTGATGGTTCTCCAAAAAATAACTCTGACTTTTTCAGAGTGTGGAGGAATGCAAGGGGAGTTGATAAGGGACTCAATCCGCCTCATTAGACACTATTCTCGGATACATTTCAACACTTTTAGCCATTTTTGATGGTTCTGCAAAAAAAAACTCTGACTTTTTCAGAGTGTGGAGGAATGCAAGGGGAGTTGACAGGGGACTCTACCCGCCTTATGGGGCACTATTCTCGGATACATTTCAACACTTTTAGCCATTTTTGATGGTTCTCCAAAAAATAACTCTGACTTTTTCAGAGTGTGGAGGAATGCAAGGGGAGTTGACAGGGGACTCTACCCGCCTTATGGGTCACTATTCTCGGATACATTTCAACATTTTTAGCCATTTTTGATGGTTCTCCAAAAAGTAAAGTGTTACTTTGTGAGTGTGGAGGAATGCGAGGGGAGTTGACAGGGGACTCTACCCGCCTTATGGGGCACTATTCTCGGATACATTTCAACACTTTTAGCCATTTTTGATGGTTCTCCAAAAAATAACTCTGACTTTTTCAGAGTGTGGAGGAATGCAAGGGGAGTTGACAGGGGACTTTACCCGCCTTATGGGGCACTATTCTCGGATACATTTCAACACTTTTAGCCATTTTTGATGGTTTTCCAAAAAATAACTCTGACTTTTTCAGAGTGTGGAGGAATGCAAGGGGAGTTGACAGGGGACTCAATCCGCCTCATGAGGCACTATTCTCGGATACATTTCAACACTTTTAGCCATTTTTGATGGTTCTCCAAAAAATAACTCTGACTTTTTCAGAGTGTGGAGGAATGCAAGGGGAGTTGACAGGGGACTCTACCCTTCTTATGGTGCACTATTCTCGGATACATTTCAACACTTTTAGCCATTTTTGATGGTTCTCCAAAAAATAACTCTGACTTTTTCAGAGTGTGGAGGAATGCAAGGGGAGTTGACAGGGGACTCAATCCGCCTCATGAGGCACTATTCTCGGATACATTTCAACACTTTTAGCCATTTTTGATGGTTCTCCAAAAAAAAACTGACTTTTTCAGAGTGTGGAGGAATGCAAGGGGAGTTGACAGGGGACTCTACCCTTCTTATGGTGCACTATTCTCGGATACATTTCAACACTTTTAGCCCTTTTTGATGGTTCTCCAAAAAATAACTGACTTTTTCAGAGTGTGGAGGAATGCAAGGGGAGTTGACAGGGGACTCAATCCGCCTCATGAGGCACTATTCTCGGATACATTTCAACACTTTTAGCCATTTTTGATGGTTCTCCAAAAAATAACTCTGACTTTTTCAGAGTGTGGAGGAATGCAAGGGGAGTTGACAGGGGACTCTACCCGCCTTATAGGGCACTATTCTCGGATACATTTCAACACTTTTAGCCATTTTTGATGCTTCTCCAAAAAATAACTCTGACTTTTTCAGAGTGTGGAGGAATGCAAGGAGAGTTGACAGGGGACTCAATCCACCTCATGAGGCACTATTCTCGGATACATTTCAACACTTTTAGCCATTTTTGATGGTTTTCCAAAAAATAACTCTTACTTTTTCAGAGTGTGGAGGAATGCAAGGGGAGTTGACAGGGGACTCTACCCGCCTTATGGGGCACTATTCTCGGATACATTTCAACACTTTTAGCCATTTTTGATGGTTCTCCAAAAAATAACTGACTTTTTCAGAGTGTGGAGGAATGCAAGGGGAGTTGACAGGGGACTCGATCCGCCTCATGAGGCACTATTCTTGGATACATTTCAACACTTTTAGCCATTTTTGATGGTTCTCCAAAAAATAACTCTGACTTTTTCAGAGTGTGGAGGAATGCAAGGGGAGTTGACAGGGGACTCTACCCGCCTTATGGGGCACTATTCTCGGATACATTTCAACACTTTTAGCCATTTTTGATGGTTCTCCAAAAAATAACTCTGACTTTTTCAGTGTGGAGGAATGCAAGGGGAGTTGACAAGAGACTCAATCCGCCTCATTAGACACTATTCTCGGATACATTTCAACACTTTTAGCCATTTTTGATGGTTCTCCAAAAAATAACTCTGACTTTTTCAGAGTGTGGAGGAATGCAAGGGGAGTTGACAGAGGACTTTACCCGCCTTATGGGGCACTATTCTCGGATACATTTCAACACTTTTAGCCATTTTTGATGGTTCTCCAAAAAATAACTCTGACTTTTTCAGAGTGTGGAGGAATGTAAGGGGAGTTGACAGGGGACTTTACCCGCCTTATGGGGCACTATTCTCGGATACATTTCAACACGTTTAGCCCTTTTTGATGGTTCTCCAAAAAATAACTCTGACTTTTTCAGAGTTTGGAGGAATGCAAGGGGAGTTGACAGGGGACTCAATCCGCCTCATGAGGCACTATTCTCGGATACATTTCAACACTTTTAGCCATTTTTGATGGTTCTCCAAAAAATAACTGACTTTTTCAGAGTGTGGAGGAATGCAAGGGGAGTTGACAGGGGACTCAATCCGCCTCATGAGGCACTATTCTCGGATACATTTCAACACTTTTAGCCATTTTTGATGGTTCTCCAAAAAATAACTCTGACTTTTTCAGAGTGTGGAGGAATGCAAGGGGAGTTGACAGGGGACTCTACACGCCTTATGGGGCACTATTCTCGGATACATTTCAACACTTTTAGCCATTTTTGATGGTTCTCCAAAAAATAACTGACTTTTTCAGAGTGTGGAGGAATGCAAGGGGAGTTGACAGGGGACTCGATCCGCCTCATGAGGCACTATTCTCGGATACATTTCAACACTTTTAGCCATTTTTGATGGTTCTCCAAAAAATAACTCTGACTTTTTCAGAGTGTGGAGGAATGCAAGGGGAGTTGACAGGGAACTCTACCCGCCTTATGGGGCACTATTCTCGGATACATTTCAACACTTTTAGCCATTTTTGATGGTTCTCCAAAAAATAACTCTGACTTTTTCAGAGTTTGGAGGAATGCAAGGGGAGTTGACAGGGGACTCAATCCGCCTCATGAGGCACTATTCTCGGATACATTTCAACACTTTTAGCCATTTTTGATGGTTCTCCAAAAAATAACTCTGACTTTTTCAGAGTGTGGAGGAATGCAAGGGGAGTTGATAAGGGACTCAATCCGCCTCATTAGACACTATTCTCGGATACATTTCAACACTTTTAGCCATTTTTGATGGTTCTGCAAAAAAAAACTCTGACTTTTTCAGAGTGTGGAGGAATGCAAGGGGAGTTGACAGGGGACTCTACCCGCCTTATGGGGCACTATTCTCGGATACATTTCAACACTTTTAGCCATTTTTGATGGTTCTCCAAAAAATAACTCTGACTTTTTCAGAGTGTGGAGGAATGCAAGGGGAGTTGACAGGGGACTCTACCCGCCTTATGGGTCACTATTCTCGGATACATTTCAACATTTTTAGCCATTTTTGATGGTTCTCCAAAAAGTAAAGTGTTACTTTGTGAGTGTGGAGGAATGCGAGGGGAGTTGACAGGGGACTCTACCCGCCTTATGGGGCACTATTCTCGGATACATTTCAACACTTTTAGCCATTTTTGATGGTTCTCCAAAAAATAACTCTGACTTTTTCAGAGTGTGGAGGAATGCAAGGGGAGTTGACAGGGGACTTTACCCGCCTTATGGGGCACTATTCTCGGATACATTTCAACACTTTTAGCCATTTTTGATGGTTCTCCAAAAAATAACTCTGACTTTTTCAGAGTGTGGAGGAATGCAAGGGGAGTTGACAGGGGACTCAATCCGCCTCATGAGGCACTATTCTCGGATACATTTCAACACTTTTAGCCATTTTTGATGGTTCTCCAAAAAATAACTCTGACTTTTTCAGAGTGTGGAGGAATGCAAGGGGAGTTGACAGGGGACTCTACCCTTCTTATGGTGCACTATTCTCGGATACATTTCAACACTTTTAGCCATTTTTGATGGTTCTCCAAAAAATAACTGACTTTTTCAGAGTGTGGAGGAATGCAAGGGGAGTTGACAGGGGACTCAATCCGCCTCATGAGGCACTATTCTCGGATACATTTCAACACTTTTAGCCATTTTTGATGGTTCTCCAAAAAATAACTCTGACTTTTTCAGAGTGTGGAGGAATGCAAGGGGAGTTGACAGGGGACTCTACCCTTCTTATGGTGCACTATTCTCGGATACATTTCAACACTTTTAGCCCTTTTTGATGGTTCTCCAAGAATGCGAGGGGAGTTGACAGGGGACTCTACCCGCCTTATGGGGCACTATTCTCGGATACATTTCAACACTTTTAGCCATTTTGATGGTTCTCCAAAAAATAACTCTGACTTTTTCAGAGTGTGGAGGAATGCAAGGGGAGTTGACAGGGGACTCAATCCGCCTCATGAGGCACTATTCTCGGATACATTTCAACACTTTTAGCCATTTTTGATGGTTCTCCAAAAAATAACTCTGACTTTTTCAGAGTGTGGAGGAATGCAAGGGGAGTTGACAGGGGACTCGATCCGCCTCATGAGGCACTATTCTCGGATACATTTCAACACTTTTAGCCATTTTTGATGGTTCTCCAAGAATGCGAGGGGAGTTGACAGGGGACTCTACCCGCCTTATGGGGCACTATCCTCGGATACATTTCAACACTTTTAGCCATTTTTGATGGTTCTCCAAAAAATAACTCTGACTTTTTCAGAGTGTGGAGGAATGCAAGGGGAGTTGACAGGGGACTTTACCCGCCTTATGGGGCACTATTCTCGGATACATTTCAACACGTTTAGCCCTTTTTGATGGTTCTCCAAAAAATAACTCTGACTTTTTCAGAGTGTGGAGGAATGCGAGGGGAGTTGACAGGGGACTTTACCCGCCTTATGGGGCACTATTCTCGGATACATTTCAACACTTTTAGCCATTTTTGATGGTTCTCCAAAAAATAACTCTGACTTTTTCAGAGTGTGGAGGAATGCAAGGGGAGTTGACAGGGGACTCAATCCGCCTCATGAGGCACTATTCTCGGATACATTTCAACACTTTTAGCCATTTTTGATGGTTCTCCAAAAAATAACTCTGACTTTTTCAGAGTGTGGAGGAATGCAAGGGGAGTTGACAGGGGACTCAATCCGCCTCATGAGGCACTATTCTCGGATACTTTTCAACACTTTTAGCCATTTTTGATGGTTCTCCAAAAAATAACTCTGACTTTTTCAGAGTGTGGAGGAATGCAAGAGGAGTTGACAGGGGACTCTACCCGCCTTATGGGGCACTATCCTCGGATACATTTCAACACTTTTAGCCATTTTTGATGCTTCTCCAAAAAATAACTCTGACTTTTTCATAGTGTGGAGGAATGCAAGGAGAGTTGACAGGGGACTCAATCCGCCTCATGAGGCACTATTCTCGGATACATTTCAACACTTTTAGCCATTTTTGATGGTTTTCCAAAAAATAACTCTGACTTTTTCAGAGTGTGGAGGAATGCAAGGGGAGTTGACAGGGGACTCTACCCGCCTTATGGGGCACTATTCTCGGATACATTTCAACACTTTTAGCCATTTTTGATGGTTCTCCAAAAAATAACTGACTTTTTCAGAGTGTGGAGGAATGCAAGGGGAGTTGACAGGGGACTCGATCCGCCTCATGAGGCACTATTCTCGGATACATTTCAACACTTTTAGCCATTTTTGATGGTTCTGCAAAAAAAAACTCTGACTTTTTCAGAGTGTGGAGGAATGCAAGGGGAGTTGACAGGGGACTCTACCCGCCTTATGGGGCACTATTCTCGGATACATTTCAACACTTTTAGCCATTTTTGATGGTTCTCCAAAAAATAACTCTGACTTTTTCAGAGTGTGGAGGAATGCAAGGGGAGTTGACAGGGGACTCTACCCGCCTTATGGGGCACTATTCTCGGATACATTTCAACATTTTTAGCCATTTTTGATGGTTCTCCAAAAAGTAAAGTGTTACTTTGTGAGTGTGGAGGAATGCAAGGGGAGTTGACAGGGGACTCTACCCGCCTTATGGGGCACTATTCTCGGATACATTTCAACACTTTTAGCCATTTTTGATGGTTCTCCAAAAAGTAAAGTGTTACTTTGTGAGTGTGGAGGAATGCGAGGGGAGTTGACAGGGGACTCTACCCGCCTTATGGGGCACTATTCTCGGATACATTTCAACACTTTTAGCCATTTTTGATGGTTTTCCAAAAAATAACTGACTTTTTCAGAGTGTGGAGGAATGCAAGAGGAGTTGACAGGGGACTCTACCCGCCTTATGGGGCACTATCCTCGGATACATTTCAACACTTTTAGCCATTTTTGATGCTTCTCCAAAAAATAACTCTGACTTTTTCATAGTGTGGAGGAATGCAAGGAGTGTTGACAGGGGACTCAATCCGCCTCATGAGGCACTATTCTCGGATACATTTCAACACTTTTAGCCATTTTTGATGGTTTTCCAAAAAATAACTCTGACTTTTTCAGAGTGTGGAGGAATGCAAGGGGAGTTGACAGGGGACTCTACCCGCCTTATGGGGCACTATTCTCGGATACATTTCAACACTTTTAGCCATTTTTGATGGTTCTCCAAAAAATAACTGACTTTTTCAGAGTGTGGAGGAATGCAAGGGGAGTTGACAGGGGACTCTACCCGCCTTATGGGGCACTATTCTCGGATACATTTCAACACTTTTAGCCATTTTTGATGGTTCTCCAAAAAATAACTCTGACTTTTTCAGAGTTTGGAGGAATGCAAGGGGAGTTGACAGGGGACTCAATCCGCCTCATGAGGCACTATTCTCGGATACATTTCAACACTTTTAGCCATTTTTGATGGTTCTCCAAAAAATAACTGACTTTTTCAGAGTGTGGAGGAATGCAAGGGGAGTTGACAGGGGACTCGATCCGCCTCATGAGGCACTATTTTCGGATACATTTCAACACTTTTAGCCATTTTTGATGGTTCTCCAAGAATGCGAGGGGAGTTGACAGGGGACTCTACCCGCCTTATGGGGCACTATTCTCGGATACATTTCAACACTTTTAGCCATTTTTGATGGTTCTCCAAAAAATAACTCTGACTTTTTCAGAGTGTGGAGGAATGCAAGGGGAGTTGACAGGGGACTTTACCCGCCTTATGGGGCACTATTCTCGGATACATTTCAACACTTTTAGCCATTTTTGATGGTTCTCCAAAAAATAACTCTGACTTTTTCAGAGTGTGGAGGAATGCATGGGGAGTTGACAGGGGACTCTACCCGCCTTATGGGGCACTATTCTCGGATACATTTCAACACGTTTAGCCCTTTTTGATGGTTCTCAAAAAAATAACTCTGACTTTTTCAGAGTGTGGAGGAATGCGAGGGGAGTTGACAGGGGACTTTACCCGCCTTATGGGGCACTATTTTCGGATACATTTCAACACTTTTAGCCATTTTTGATGGTTCTCCAAAAAATAACTCTGACTTTTTCAGAGTGTGGAGGAATGCAAGGGGAGTTGACAGGGGACTCAATCCGCCTCATGAGGCACTATTCTCGGATACATTTCAACACTTTTAGCCATTTTTGATGGTTCTCCAAAAAATAACTCTGACTTTTTCAGAGTGTGGAGGAATGCAAGGGGAGTTGACAGGGGACTCAATCCGCCTCATGAGGCACTATTCTCGGATACATTTCAACACTTTTAGCCATTTTTGATGGTTCTCCAAAAAATAACTCTGACTTTTTCAGAGTTTGGAGGAATGCAAGGGGAGTTGACAGGGGACTCAATCCGCCTCATGAGGCACTATTCTCGGATACATTTCAACACTTTTAGCCATTTTTGATGGTTCTCCAAAAAATAACTGACTTTTTCAGAGTGTGGAGGAATGCAAGGGGAGTTGACAGGGGACTCGATCCGCCTCATGAGGCACTATTTTCGGATACATTTCAACACTTTTAGCCATTTTTGATGGTTCTCCAAGAATGCGAGGGGAGTTGACAGGGGACTCTACCCGCCTTATGGGGCACTATTCTCGGATACATTTCAACACTTTTAGCCATTTTTGATGGTTCTCCAAAAAATAACTCTGACTTTTTCAGAGTGTGGAGGAATGCAAGGGGAGTTGACAGGGGACTTTACCCGCCTTATGGGGCACTATTCTCGGATACATTTCAACACTTTTAGCCATTTTTGATGGTTCTCCAAAAAATAACTCTGACTTTTTCAGAGTGTGGAGGAATGCAAGGGGAGTTGACAGGGGACTCTACCCGCCTTATGGGGCACTATTCTCGGATACATTTCAACACGTTTAGCCCTTTTTGATGGTTCTCAAAAAAATAACTCTGACTTTTTCAGAGTGTGGAGGAATGCGAGGGGAGTTGACAGGGGACTTTACCCGCCTTATGGGGCACTATTTTCGGATACATTTCAACACTTTTAGCCCTTTTTGATGGTTCTCCAAAAAATAACTCTGACTTTTTCAGAGTGTGGAGGAATGCAAGGGGAGTTGACAGGGGACTCAATCCGCCTCATGAGGCACTATTCTCGGATACATTTCAACACTTTTAGCCATTTTTGATGGTTCTCCAAAAAATAACTCTGACTTTTTCAGAGTGTGGAGGAATGCAAGGGGAGTTGACAGGGGACTCAATCCGCCTCATGAGGCACTATTCTCGGATACATTTCAACACTTTTAGCCATTTTTGATGGTTTTCCAAAAAATAACTCTGACTTTTTCAGAGTGTGGAGGAATGCAAGGGGAGTTGACAGGGGACTCTACCCGCCTTATGGGGCACTATTCTCGGATACATTTCAACACTTTTAGCCATTTTTGATGGTTCTCCAAAAAATAACTGACTTTTTCAGAGTGTGGAGGAATGCAAGGGGAGTTGACAGGGGACTCGATCCGCCTCATGAGGAACTATTCTCGGATACATTTCAACACTTTTAGCCATTTTTGATGGTTCTCCAAAAAATAACTCTGACTTTTTCAGAGTGTGGAGGAATGCAAGGGGAGTTGACAGGGGACTCAATCCGCCTCATGAGGCACTATTCTCGGATACATTTCAACACTTTTAGCCATTTTTGATGGTTCTCCAAAAAATAACTCTGACTTTTTCAGAGTGTGGAGGAATGCAAGGGGAGTTGACAAGGGACTCAATCCGCCTCATTAGACACTATTCTCGGATACATTTCAACACTTTTAGCCATTTTTGATGGTTCTGCAAAAAATAACTCTGACTTTTTCAGAGTGTGGAGGAATGCAAGGGGAGTTGACAGGGGACTCTACCCGCCTTATGGGGCACTATTCTCGGATACATTTCAACATTTTTAGCCATTTTTGATGGTTCTCCAAAAAGTAAAGTGTTACTTTGTGAGTGTGGAGGAATGCAAGGGGAGTTGACAGGGGACTCTACCCGCCTTATGGGGCACTATTCTCGGATACATTTCAACACTTTTAGCCATTTTTGATGGTTCTCCAAAAAGTAAAGTGTTACTTTGTGAGTGTGGAGGAATGCGAGGGGAGTTGACAGGGGACTCTACCCGCCTTATGGGGCACTATTCTCGGATACATTTCAACACTTTTAGCCATTTTTGATGGTTCTCCAAAAAATAACTCTGACTCTTTCAGAGTGTGGAGGAATGCAAGGGGAGTTGACAGGGGACTCAATCCGCCTCATGAGGCACTATTCTCAGATACATTTCAACACTTTTAGCCATTTTTGATGGTTCTCCAAAAAATAACTCTGACTTTTTCAGAGTGTGCAGGAATGCAAGGGGAGTTGACAGGGGACTTTACCCGCCTTATGGGGCACTATTCTCGGATACATTTCAACACTTTTAGCCATTTTTGATGGTTCTCCAAAAAATAACTCTGACTTTTTCAGAGTGTGGAGGAATGCGAGGGGAGTTGACAGGGGACTCAATCCGCCTTATGGGGCACTATTTTCGTATACATTTTTTCATTTTCACCCATTTTTTATGGAACTCCAAAAAGACAAGTTAGTCTTTTTTTTCCCTTCCTCTTCTGATTTCTCACTGATTGAATGGCAAACGCGACCCGCCATCGGAGGGCCTCCGCCGGCCAGGCCTCGTGCCGGTGCTCTGGCGGTCGGTTCCTCCGAACTGCGGGTTCGACTCTGATGGCCGGGAGGGACGAGGGAAACGTCGGGGGGGTCTGCTGGAGGCTCCTGCTGGAGTCTTGCGTTCACTGGGACCTGGCTCGAAAAACTCGAAACCCTGACTCCAGTGCGGTGTTGCGGCCATGCGCCTCCGGGTACCAGACTCCCCTGCCTCCTCCGTGTTGCATGGGCTGCGTGGGGGTAACCCTGCGTGTCCGTTACCCTGCGTGTCTCTTACCTCCCAGGCCGACCGATATGAAGCGTTTCCAAGACGAACCGTCTGACTCAGGGGTCCCACCACGGGTTCCGTAGCGGGGTGGAAGTTCCACCTCCCCACTTTGCCGCGGAATGCAAGACAAAACCTGTTTCTCTCATCCTCCACTGTGGCATAGCGGCCTTAGTCGGCTGTGGCATTCAGCAATTGGCCTTGCTCCGGGCACAGGACCCTACTTCATCAAACTACCTGTTTGATCCTGCGTAACAACCACATATATGCTTGTCTGCAAAGACATTGATCGAATGGCAAACGTGACCCGCCATCGGAAGGCCTCCGCCGGCCCGGCTTCGTGCCGGTGCTCTGGCGGTCGGTTCATCCAAACTGTGGGTTTGACTCTGCTCCTGGGAGGGCATATGTGACCCGCTCTATCGAAATCAGTCGGAAGTCGCAACGGCTCATTTCAAAATAAACGTGGATTTGCGTAAAAAACTATTTTTTCGGGGTTCGGGTGTTCTGTTTGATGTTAAACAAACAAAGTATTGGCTTTCAGAATATGCAACTTTTATTTCCAAACTCACACGATAAATACATTCTTTAAGCTTGTAAAGGGAAGATGACAGGCAATCTGCTCTTCCGCAGCGCCGCCCCCCCCCTCCCTCCGGCTGACATTATGAATGTAAGCGTAGAGTAATCATAAATAACACGGCAGGGTCCGTTACAGTTTGTTTTCATCTGATTTCAATTAAACAAAAGTCTTGGCTTTCAGAATATTAAACTTAACGTCACAGCAGGCATAACAACAAAGGTGTTTCTCGTGAGGGTTTTCCCCGGGAAACTAACACAATACGAACAAGCGCAAAATTACACAAACACACACAACACACACACACACACACACACACACACACACACACACACACACACACACACACACACACACACACACACACACACACACACACACACACACACACACACACACACACACACACACACACACACACACGAGCTTCCCCCAGACCAGTAATCCAAATGAAAATATCTTCCCTCCGTAGTATTTTGATCATTTGCTATTAACCAAACAGATCGATGGATTCTAGAGAAGAGGAAAACTTTGAAGGCCTTTTTCTCAAAATGATGACTCGGTGACAGTCATTATATAATGTGACATATTTCGCTTAATATTTGGAGTACAAAAACAATCCTGATATCATTAGAAAGCTAGGAATCTCCTCTTTCCAACAGTGTATACAACTCAAAACGTGTCTTCGGGTCATTGCGACTGATTTCGATAGAGCAGGTCACATATATGCTTGTCTGCAAAGAGGGACATGCCTGGTCCCGCCCAGGTGTTCTTCTACGGCTAGTGTCCAGCCAGCTGCGGTATCATCAAATTTGACCCGCCATCGGAGGGCCTCCTCCCCGGGTCCGGCTTCCGGTGCTTTGCGGTCGGTTCATCCAAACTGCGGGTTTGACTCTGCTCCTGGGAGCGCATATATGCTTGTCTGCAAAGAGGGACATGCCTGGTCCCGCCCAGGTGTTCTTCTACGGCTAGTGTCCAGCCAGCTGCGGTATCATCAAATTTGACCCGCCATCGGAGGGCCTCCTCCCCGGGTCCAGCTTCCGGTGCTTGGCGGTCGGTTCATCCAAACTACGGGTAATCCTGGAGCGGACAAAGATATGTGTATTTGCCTGAAGGATGGAAATAAACAAAGAATGATATTTTACAGGACATGATGGATATGTGTTTTTTCCAGGCTTTTTGGAAATAAACCAAATGTGATTTTGCAGTGCATTATATAGCTCATTTCACCCATGTGATGTTGTGCAGTACATTACTGAGCTCATTTAACGATATGGTCTACCAGGCGAAGTGGGATGCTGCCATGTCCCAACTGGTCTCCGGAGGAATATAAGGAGAGTTGACAGGGGACTCTGCCCAGTGCTCATGAACCAAATGAGGGGTGTGTTAGAGGGGAAGGCTCTGGCTGTTTCTGCAGCCTCTGCATCTACCTTCTCTCCCCACCCCGATACCAGCGCGTGCCTGCTGTAAAAGGCAGGTGCACGGGCTCTCACTGCCACTAACTCTGAGCCTGGCTCCCGAGCAGCACGTTCTCCCCGGCAGTCCGCCAGCAGATGAAAAACACCCACCTCTCCGCCTCTTCCGAGGGACGAGGGAACCGCGCGGGGGGGTCTGCTGGAGGTTCCTGCCGGGTGCTCCGTACTGCATTTCACCGGGACCTGGCTCGAAAAACTCGGAACTCTGACTCCAGTGCGGTGTGGCGGTCTCGCCCTGGCCGTCCACCGTGCGCCTCCGGGTACCTGACTCCCCTGCCTCCTCCGGGGGCAGGTGCGAGGGGTTCAATGCCTCCTCCCCCCGCTGCGGCGAAAGCCGGAGCGGGACGGAGCGCCCGGAGGTACTGTTATCCCCACGTTTTTGTACCCAAAACTGTCTTGTGAGCTCGTGGCAGAACCATGAAACAAAAAACAATCAATGTATCGGACCCATCACCAGCCCCGCGTTGGTGCGGAGGTGGGACCATTTTAACCAGGTGGTAACCCAAGTCCTCCCCTTGGTCCGTGTTCCCTGCATTGAAGCATCGGACCCATGGTTGCAATCACCAGTTGGCTAACGCATATAAACGGAGAAACAGAAAACAATTTAAATAGAATTCATTGTGTGTGTTTTTGGAAGGATGTTGACCGAATGCCCGGTGTGCAGTCTCCGCTATCTGGCTTTGAATAAGCACCTTAAGCACAAACATGCAGTGCGGAACCTGGAGGAAAGAGGCATCATTCTTAAAATGGCCAGTGGTAGAATAAATGTTCGGACCAAACCCTGTCCCATCACAGGGTGTTCGTATGCTGGGAAGAAACTACACCGTCATGTAACTCGTGACCACCCTGAGTTCTCCCGAGATGAGGCACATCAGGTCATGGCAAGGCTGAAGCATAGTGTGGCCATGCAGTTGCTCCATGACCTCCGAGAGACTAATCCCATCATTGGAATGGCTACATTATTGGATATAGACAATGAGGAGGAATACCCGGTGCACCCTCCACCCTTCTCCCCACATACCGAGTGTGACGAAGAGGACTGCATGCAGGTGAGGCTGGACAATGTGGCATTGAGGGCTCAGAAGGATGCCCTCATTGATGAGGTGAAGACCCTGCGCTCCAGGCTAAAACAGGGTCTAAAACCCAGGAAGCAGAATGCCACTGCTGCTCTGCTTGATGAAGACGAAGAATGTATACGATTTAAGGGCGTAGCAATCCCAAGTACCCCCGACATGAACTCAGTAGCCTCCGGCAGTAATACCCCTCTCAAGACCCCGGTGAATACTGTCATGCGGTCCATAGAAGCCTCTGCGAGTGAGACCCCTCTCAAGTCTGTGATGCGGTCCCCAGAAGCCTCCGGAAGCAAGACCCCGGTGAAGACTGCCATGCGGTCCGACAAAGCCTCCGGTAGTGAGACCCCGGTGAAGACTGTCATGTGGTCCCCAGAAGCCTCCGGAAGCAAGACCCCGGGCTAAAAAGAGGTGTTTTTCCCGGTCTATTTTAATGTAAGTCTGACATGAGCAGAGTGTGCATGTGAGGGAGCCGTGCTGGAGCTGCTTAGTCCGTCCTTTGGGGCTCTGTGAGGGGCTAAAAAGAGGTGTTTTTCCCGGTCTATTTTAATGGAAGACTGACATGAGCAGAGTGTGCATGCTTTGAAACTAATCCACCCACGCTTAGTATGCTATTTTAGGGTATAAATCGTACCTTGTCACCATGCATGTAGCTGCATTTAAAAAAAGCTTACAGCACCGGGTATTCCCAGGCGGTCTCTCATCCAAGCACTGACACGGCCCGACCCTGAATTACTATGGGTCTCTGAAACAATCTGACTTTTACCACACTGTGAGCAGGGTTTAATCCGATTTTCAGCACTCTTTCCCCCGCAGAAACTAGTTTAAATCACCGTGGTCACCATGGTGGGGATTTAGGAATGTACCTGTGTGTGGTGCGGAGCTTCCCTGCACTTTAAATCCATTGATTTGCCCTGTTTTTGTTGTATTTTTTACTATTAATGCACTGTGCTCCCTGGGACGACGCGCCTTCCTGTGGGGACACATGAGAACTGCACTCAAATCACTTTGTGCTTTTTAAACAGTTTAACATATTTTTTTCCACATTTAAAAACCGCTTTCTGCCCTGGAAATCATTTCTAATCATTATTACCGTTATGGAGGGGCTGCAGGAACACTTTCCCCGCCTTGCAAACATTTATTCCTGGTTAAAATAATCAATTTGTTCCGCCTGCTTTCCGTCAGCACCTCTGCGGCTGTCGGATTAACACAGATGAATGATCTTTTAACACTCACGCAGCCAGAATTCCTGCTCTTTTCCTGGGTTACAAAGTGAGGTGATGCAGCCTGTCCTCTGAGTCTCCCCGCCTCTCAGAGACTTATTTCTGGGTAAAAAAAGCCATGTGCTCCGCCCCCTGGATCTCTGCATGTGTGTGTGCCTGTGAGTCTCTGGCTACTGTCCACATGCCCGCATTATGAGGCACTATTTTCGGATACATTTTCTCATTTTCACCACTTTTCAAGTTTTTATTATGTTTATTGTTATATTATTATTATTGTATATATGTATACTGTGTATACTGTTTTTGTAAAAATCATGTGATGATTAAATAAATAGTAAAACATGAATATAACCTTGAAGGTTCCCAGGGGCAAATACAGTGCCAGGTGTCAGACTATTTAAACAATGTTTACCCAGGATTCAGACACCTTCCCTGGCTTGTAAAATGCGGTGATGCTCCCTGGAGGTATCAGACTATTTTAAACAACTTTTCCCCGCCTTTCAAACACTTGTTCCTGGGTTATAGCCTGTCATTTTGCAGGATATAATTTAACATGGAATCTCTCCTGGAAATGGACAGATTCTGTGCATTTCCAGGAGAGGTTACATGTTCAATTATATCCTGCAAAATGACAGGCTACAACTCTCTTCCATACGTTTAAAAACACTTTTCCGACTATTTTAAACAACTTTTCCCCGCCTTTCAAACACTTGTTCCTGGGTTATAGCCTGTCATTTTGCAGGATATCATTTAACATGGAATCTCTCCTGGAAATGGACATATTCTGTGCATTTCCAGGAGAGGTTACATGTTAAATTATATCCTGCAAAATGACAGGCTACAACTCTCTTCCATACGTTTAAAAACACTTTTCCGACTATTTTAAACAACTTTTCCCCGCCTTTCAAACACTTGTTCCTGGGTTATAGCCTGTCATTTTGCAGGATATCATTTAACATGGAATCTCTCCTGGAAATTGACATATTCTGTGCATTTCCAGGAGAGGTTACATGTTAAATTATATCCTGCAAAATGACAGGCTACAACTCTCTTCCAGACGTTTAAAAACACTTTTCCCGACCATTTAAACATTATTTCTGGCTTGTAAAGTGCGGTGATGAGCCCTGACAGTATCAGACTATTTAAAGGGTTACCAGGAGCATGAGAATATCCTCCACAGAAGGGGTGGTGGTGCCGTGAATAAGGCCGAATATGGATACCGATGTGCGGACGGTAAAGCACCGCAAAATCCACCCCCTTTAGGGTAACCAGGGGCATGAAGTTCTGTAGGGTGTGAACATCTGGGTTTAGTCCGTGGGGGAGTGCTTAAGTCCGGGAGTCCGGGGACTCACGGTGTGCAAGGTTATGGAGGTGCCCATGTCAGGGACACATGCTGGAGGTCTGTGGTCCATCCTTTGGGGGTCTTGGAGGGGCCACAGAGAGGAGATTTCCCCGGTCTCTGTCCTGGATGAGTGAAATAAACAGGGTCTCCATTTCAGGGACACATGCTGGAGGTCTCTCTCCCGAGGGTGGACGTCCATTGCCTGTAAATAGGTCTAACATTAGGTCCGTCACTTTGGCTAACCGCACCACTGTCTGTCGTCTCCCGCGAGTGGACATCCATTGCCCCTAAATAGGGGTGGTGGTGCCGTGAATAAGGCCGAATATGGATGCCGATGTGCGGACGGTAAAGCACCGCAAAATCCACCCCCCCTTTTAGGGTTACCAGGGGCATGAGGTTCTGTAGGGTGTGATCATCTGGGTTTAGTCCGTGGGGGAGTGCTTAAGTCCGGGAGTCCGGGGACTCACGGTGTGCAAGGTTATGGAGGTGCCCATGTCAGGGACACATGCTGGAGGTCTGTGGTCCGTCCTTTGGGGGTCTTGGAGGGGCCACAGAGAGGAGATTTCCCCGGTCTCTGTCCTGGATGAGTGAAATAAACAGAGTCTCCATTTCAGGGACACATGCTGGAGGTCTCTCTCCCGAGAGTGGACGTCCATTGCCTGTAAATAGGTCTAACATTAGGTCTGTCACTTTGGCTAACCGCACCACTGTCGGCCGTCTCCCGAGAGTGGACGTCCATTGCCTGTAAATAGGGCTAACATTAGGTCTGTCACTTTGGCTAACCGCACCACTGTCTGTCGTCTCCCGAGAGTGGACATCCATTGCCCCTAAATAGGGGTAGGGAATGTTCCGGATTTTGGACAAAATTAACATGTGATCACTCCGGTCAATGTACCTACTTCGTCTCACTGGAATATTAATGGCCAGATTGAATACAACATCGACCCAAATTCTCCGGTCAATGACAGGAGAGTTTTGAAAGTGACAAAACACTGTTCCACACATTTAAAAACACTTAATCAATGTTTACCCAGGATCCATGCACCTTCCCTGGCTTGTAAAATGTGGTGATGCGCCCTGGAGGTATCCTACTATTTAAAACATGTATACACTCATGTACACCCTTCATAGGGTTCCCTAACACAATGCACACAGCCTGGAGCAGCGACTCGGCCGTTTTCCCCCGTTTGTCCATTTGCCTATCAGTTTGTTAACAAAATGGACAGAGGCTGCGTTTTCCTCCTAAAAGTGTCTTTTAATGGTGGTTTTTGCTTTTAAATGATGGGTGTTATCATTCACAGGGTCCCTTAACACAATGCACACACAGCCTGGAGCAGTGGAGCAGCGGCTCGGCCGTTTTCACACTTTTGTCCATTTGCCTATCAGTGTGTTAACGAAATGGACAGAGGCTGCGTTTTCCCCATAAAAGTGTCTTTTAATGGTGGTTTTTGTGTTTAAATGATGGGTGTTATCATTCACAGGGTCCCTTAACACAATGCACACACAGCCTGGAGCAGTGGAGCAGCGGCTCGGCCGTTTTCACACTTTTGTCCATTTGCCTATCAGTTTGTTAACGAAATGGACAGAGGCTGCGTTTTCCCCCTAAAAGTGACTTTTAATGGTGGTTTTTGCGTTTAAATGATGAGTGTTATCACTCACAGGGTCCCTGACACAATGCACATAGTCTGGAGCTCACTGGGGTCCTGCATATGCTTTAATAAGGCGTTTTAACACTTTTCCCCACGAAAATGATTTTTAATAATTTTTTCGGGGCTACATAAATCAAATTCCGGGTAATGCGGAGCACAATTGTACCTTTTACTATTTTAATGTATTTGCATTATATATCTTTGGGCTATAAAAGCGACATATTTGGATGAATTTGTCAGTTTATGGAGCTTATCCCACAAATCCTGGAGGATCCGGGCCGAATTTGGGAGCTCATAGGCGGCCTGCCATAAGCCCCCACCCGTGGAAAGAAAAAAAAATGAAAGAAACGGTCAATTATATGTTAAAATAATCAAAAAATGAAGTTTTGAAATGACAAGGGAGAAGGGGCTCAGAAGAAGGGGCTCCGATGCTCAAGTGTTCGGCGCTTCGGGACGAAGCCCCGAACACTCCCCCCCCCCCGTTGCAATGTACAACGGAGAGAGGAATCCAGACTTCCCCTTCTCCGTCCTAAAAAAACGTTCATGTTTTCCAAGCTACTGTCTGCACGAAATCAGAGACCCGGTTTTTGAGAGGACTCAGAAAAAAAACGGCTGTGTAATTTCATGGAGGAATTCATTCGCTGTATGTGCACTCTGGCTCGGATACATTTTGTTGCCCGGAGACCCCCCAGCATGGTTCTTACCAAACTTTAAGTTTTTGAACTGGGCTCCGGAGGAAGGCAAGGGGAGTTGACAGGGGACTCAATCCGCCTCATGAGGCACTATTCTCGGATACATTTCAACACTTTTAGCCATTTTTGATGGTTCTCCAAAAAATAACTCTGACTTTTTCAGAGTGTGGAGGAATGCAAGGGGAGTTGACAGGGGACTCAATCCGCCTCATGAGGCACTCTTCTCGGATACATTTCAACACTTTTAGCCATTTTTGATGGTTCTCCAAAAAATAACTCTGACTTTTTCAGAGTGTGGAGGAATGCAAGGGGAGTTGACAGGGGACTCAATCCGCCTCATGAGGCACTATTCTCGGATACATTTCAACACTTTTAGCCATTTTTGATAGTTCTCCAAAAAATAACTCTGACTTTTTCAGAGTGTGGAGGAATGCAAGGGGAGTTGACAGGGGACTCTACCCGCCTTATGGGGCACTATTCTCGGATACATTTCAACACTTTTAGCCATTTTTGATGGTTCTCCAAAAAATAACTGACTTTTTCAGAGTGTGGAGGAATGCAAGGGGAGTTGACAGGGGACTCAATCCGCCTCATGCGGCACTATTCTCGGATACATTTCAACACTTTTAGCCATTTTTGATGGTTCTCCAAAAAATAACTCTGACTTTTTCAGAGTGTGGAGGAATGCAAGGGGAGTTGACAGGGGACTCTACCCGCCTTATGGGGCACTATTCTCGGATACATTTCAACACTTTTAGCCATTTTTGATGCTTCTCCAAAAAATAACTCTGACTTTTTCAGAGTGTGGAGGAATGCAAGGATAGTTGACAGGGGACTCAATCCGCCTCATGAGGCACTATTCTCGGATACATTTCAACACTTTTAGCCATTTTTGATGGTTTTCCAAAAAATAACTCTGACTTTTTCAGAGTGTGGAGGAATGCAAGGGGAGTTGACAGGGGACTCTACCCGCCTTATGGGGCACTATTCTTGGATACATTTCAACACTTTTAGCCATTTTTGATGGTTCTCCAAAAAATAACTGACTTTTTCAGAGTGTGGAGAAATGCAAGGGGAGTTGACAGGGGACTCTACCCGCCTTATGGGGCACTATTCTCGGATACATTTCAACACTTTTAGCCATTTTTGATGGTTCTCCAAAAAATAACTCTGAGTTTTTCAGAGTTTGGAGGAATGCAAGGGGAGTTGACAGGGGACTCAATCCGCCTCATGAGGCACTATTCTCGGATACATTTCAACACTTTTAGCCATTTTTGATGGTTCTCCAAAAAATAACTCTGACTTTTTCAGAGTGTGGAGGAATGCAAGGGGAGTTGACAAGGGACTCAATCCGTCTCATTAGACACTATTCTCGGATACATTTCAACACTTTTAGCCATTTTTGATGGTTCTGCAAAAGAAAACTCTGACTTTTTCAGAGTGTGGAGGAATGCAAGGGGAGTTGACAGGGGACTCTACCCGCCTTATGGGGCACTATTCTCGGATACATTTCAACACTTTTAGCCATTTTTGATGGTTCTCCAAAAAATAACTCTGACTTTTTCAGAGTGTGGAGGAATGCAAGGGGAGTTGACAGGGGACTCTACCCGCCTTATGGGGCACTATTCTCGGATACATTTCAACACTTTTAGCCAGTTTTGATGGTTCTCCAAAAAGTAAAGTGTTACTTTGTGAGTGTGGAGGAATGCGAGGGGAGTTGACAGGGGACTCTACCCGCCTTATGGGGCACTATTCTCGGATACATTTTTTCATTTTCACCCATTTTTTATGGAACTCCAAAAAGACAAGTTTGTCTTTTTTTTCCCTTCCTCTTCTGATTTCTCACTGATTGAATGGCTAACGTGACCCGCCATCGGAGGGCCTCCGCCGGCCCGGCCTCGTGCCGGTGCTCTGGCGGTCGGTTCCTCCGAACTGCGGGTTCGACTCTGATGGCCAGGAGGGACGAGGGAAACGTCGGGGGGGTCTGCTGGAGGCTCCTGCTGGAGTCTTGCGTTTCATCGGGACCTGGCTCGAAAAACTCGAAACCCTGACTCCAGTGCGGTGTTGCGGCCATGCGCCTCCGGGTACCAGACTCCCCTGCCTCCTCCGGGTTGTGTGGGCTGCGTAGGGGTAACCCTGCGTGTCCGTTACCCTGCGTGTCTCTTACCTCCCAGGCCGACCGATATGAAGCGTTCCCAAGACGAACCGTCTGACTCAGGGGTCCCACCACGGGTTCCGTAGCGGGGTGGAAGTTCCACCTCCCCACTTCGCCGCGGAATGCAAGACAAACACCTGTTTCTCTCATCCTCCACTGTGGCATAGCGGCCTTAGTCGGCTGCGGCATTCAGCAATTGGCCTTGCTCCGGGCACAGGACGCTACTTCATCAAACTACCTGTTTGATCCTGCGTAACAACCACATATATGCTTGTCTGCAAAGACATTGATCGAATGGCAAACGTGACCCGCCATCGGAAGGCCTCCGCCGGCCCGGCCTCGTGCCGGTGCTCTGGCGGTCGGTTCATCCAAACTGCGGGTTTGACTCTGCTCCTGGGGCGGACAAAGATATGCGGCGAATGCAGGAGCGCATATATGCTTGTCTGCAAAGAGGGAAATGCCTGGTCCAGCCCAGGTGTTCTTCTACGGCTAGTGTCCAGCCAGCTGCGGTATCAGCAAATTTGACACGCCATCGGAGGGCCTCCTTCCCGGGTCCAGCTTCCGGTGCTTGGCGGTCGATTCATCCAAACTGCGGGAGCTCCTGGAGCGGACAAAGATATGTGTATTTGCCTGAAGGATGGAAATAAACAAAGAATGATATTTTACAGGACATGACGGATATGTGTTTTTTCCAGGCTTTTTGGAAATAAACCAAATGTGATTTTGCAGTGCATTATGTAGCTCATTTAACGATATGGTGTACCAGGCGAAGTGGGATTCTGCCATGTCCCAACTGGTCTCCGGAGGAATATAAGGAGAGTTGACAGGGGACTCTGCCCAGTGCTCATGAACCAAATGAGGGGTGTGATAGAGGGGAAGGCTCTGGCTGTTTCTGCAGCCTCTGCTTCTACCTTCTCTCCCCACCCCGATACCAGCGCGTGCCTGCTGTAAAAGGCAGGTGCACGGGCTCTCACTGCCACTAACTCTGAGCCTGGCTCCCGAGCAGCACGTTCTCCCCGGCAGTCCGCCAGCAGATGAAAAACACCCACCTCTCCGCCTCTTCCGAGGGACGAGGGAACCGCGCGGGGGGGTCTGCTGGAGGTTCCTGCCGGGTACTCCGTACTGCGTTTCACCGGGACCTGGCTCGAAAAACTCTGAACTCTGACTCCAGTGCGGTGTGGCGGTCTCGCCCTGGCCGTCCACCGTGCGCCTCTGGGTACCTGACTCCTCCGGGGGCAGGTGCGAGGGGTTCAATGCACCAAATGAGGGGTGTGTTAGAGGGGAAGGCTCTGGCTGTTTCTGCAGCCTCTGCTTCTACCTTCTCTCCCCACCCCGATACCAGCGCGTGCCTGCTGTAAAAGGCAGGTGCACGGGCTCCCACTGCCACTAACTCTGAGCCTGGCTCCCGAGCAGCACGTTCTCCCCGGCAGTCCGCCAGCAGATGAAAAACACCCACCCCTCCGCCTCTTCCGAGGGACGAGGGAACCGGGCGGGGGGGTCTGCTGGAGGTTCCTGCCGGGTGCTCCGTATTGCGTTTCACCGGGACCTGGCTCGAAAAACTCGGAACTCTGACTCCAGTGCGGTGTGGCGGTCTCGCCCTGGCCGTCCACCGTGCGCCTCCGGGTACCTGACTCCCCTGCCTCCTCCGGGGGCAGGTGCGAGGGGTTCAATGCCTCCTCCCCCCGCTGCGGCGAAAGCCGGAGCGGGATGGAGCGCCCGGAGGTACTGTTATCCCCACGTTTTTCTACCCAAAACTGTCTTTCGAGCTCGTGGCAGAACCATGAAACAAAAAACAATCAATGTATCGGACCCATCACCAGCCCCGCGTTGGTGCGGAGGTGGGACCATTTTAACCAGGTGGTAACCCAAGTCCTCCCCTTGGTCCGTGTTCCCTGCATTGAAGCATCGGACCCATGGTTGCAATCACCAGTTGGCTAACGCATATAAACGGAGAAACAGAAAACCATTTAAATAGAATTCATTGTGTGTGTTTTGGGAAGGATATTGACCGAATGCCCGGTGTGCAGTCTCCGCTATCTGGCTTTGAATAAGCACCTTAATCACAAACATGCAGTGCGGAACCTGGAGGAAAGAGGCATCATTCTTAAAATGGCCAGTGGTAGAATAAATGTTCGGACCAAACCCTGTCCCATCACAGGGTGTTCGTATGCTGGGAAGAAACTACACCGTCATGTAACTCGTGACCACCCTGAGTTCTCCCGAGATGAGGCACATCAGGTCATGGCAAGGCTGAAGCATAGTGTGGCCATGCAGTTGCTCCATGACCTCCGAGAGACTAATCCCATCATTGGAATGGCTACATTATTGGATATAGACAATGAGGACGAATACCCGGTGCACCCTCCACCCTTCTCCCCACATACCGAGTGTGACGAAGAGGACTGCATGCAGGTGAGGCTGGACAATGTGGCATTGAGGGCTCAGAAGGATGCCCTCATTGATGAGGTGAAGACCCTGCGCTCCAGGCTAAAACAGGGTCTAAAACCCAGGAAGCAGAATGCCACTGCTGCTCTGCTTGAGGAAGACGAAGAATGTATACGATTTAAGGGCGTAGCAATCTCAAGTACCCCCGGCATGAACACAGTAGCCTCCGGCAGCAATACCCCTCTCAAGACCCCGGTGAAGACTGTCATGCGGTCCATAGAAGCCTCTGCGAGTGAGACCCCTCTCAAGTCTGTGATGCGGTCCCCAGAAGCCTCCGGAAGCAAGACCCCGGTGAAGACTGTCATGCGGTCCCCAGAATCCTCCGGAAGTAAGACCCCGGTGAAGACTGTCATGCGGTCCGACAAAGCCTCCGGTAGTGAGACCCCGGTGAAGACTGTGATGCGGTCCCCAGAAGCCTCCGGTAGTGAGACCCCGGTGAAGACTGTCATGCGGTCCCCAGAAGCCTCCGGAAGCAAGACCCCGGTGAAGACTGTCATGCGGTCCCCAGAAGCCTCTGGAAGCAAGACCCCGGTGAAGACTGTCATGCGGTCCCCAGAAGCCTCCGGAAGCAAGACCCCGGTGAAGACTGTCATGCGGTCCCCAGAAGCCAATGGAAGCAAGACCCCGGTGAAGATTGTCATGCGGTCCCCAGAAGCCTCCGGAAGCAAGACCCCGGTGAAGACTGTCATGCGGTCCATAGAAACCTCTGCGAGTGAGACCCCTCTCAAGTCTGTGATGCGGTCCCCAGAAGCCTCCGGAATTAAGACGCCGGTGAAGACTGTCATGTGGTCCCCAGAAGCCTCCGGTAGTGAGACCCCGGTGAAGACTGTCATGCGGTCCATAGAAGCCTCGGCGAGTGAGACCCCTCTCAAGTCTGTGAAGCGGTCCCCAGAAGCCTCCGGAAGCAAGACCCCGGTGAAGACTGTCATGTGGTCCCCAGAAGCCTCCGGTAGTGAGACCCCGGTGAAGACTGTCATGCGGTCCATAGAAGCCTCTGCGAGTGAGACCCCTCTCAAGTCTGTGATGCGGTCCCCAGAAGCCTCCGGAAGCAAGACCCCGGTGAAGACTGTCATGCGGTCCGTAGAAGCCTCCTGTAGTGAGACCCCTGTATGCCAGAAGACCCGTGCGTCTGTCTCCAATAAGCTGAAAGCTAATCTGGCTAAGGACTGGCCCTCTCCCCAAAATCAATGGTCCACTGGGAAGGGACGGGGGAATACCATGCGTGAAATCACGTTGCCTAAAAGCATGGAGACGTACATTCAGACATACAGAGGTCATTGTGAGGGTCTCGCACTGACAGTAAAACGGAAAGAGAATTGTATGTCCAATGTCAGCCGGATAAAGAACTTCCTAGTATTCATGGCCCATGGTGTTGACCGGCTGTCAGACTGGCTGTTTCTAAAAGACACAAAGAGGGTCCGTGGCTGGAGCGAGTATATTTCAGAGTCAGGCCGGACAGTCACAACATCGCTGTTGTTCCTGAAGACTGTGAACCATTTCCTGAGGTACTTGTCTGCGTCAAAGCTCCGGGGGTGCAGGCTCACCCAGTCTGATATGACCCACATCATCAGAGAGGTGAAAGCCAACATTAACGATTTGAAAAAGTCTGTCACTGTCCACCGGTTTAAGGTGAAGAGGGACAAGCTGGATCGTCTGCCGAGCCAGGCGGAGCTTCTCGCCGCCATGGCGGCCACTGAGAAGCGCATCCCTGATCTCCTTGACCTGATGGCTAGCAATCCGACCTCAATCACCCAGTACCTGCTACATGGCTATCTAACCCTCCATTGGAGCCTCCTGTATGGCCACCGTCCGGGTGTGTACGCAAACATGACCAACACGGAGGTCTTTGAGGCGGACAGAAGGGGCATTGCTGAGGGCTACATCATCCACGTGCAGGATCACAAGACTGCCAAGACATTTGGTGAAGCACAGCTGGTGCTTACAATAAAGGAGTTTAGCTGGGTCATGCGGTGGATGGGGATAAAAGAGGGCTTGTCGGGTCCTCAGAGTGAATTCTTCCTTTTCACATCGGGGAAGCAGGCTTCCAAGAACCTGAACGCTCACTTGAAGAGGGCTGATGCTGGGATAGAAACAGCCGTCACCTTCACCATCTTGCGCACTGCCCTGGCTGACAATATCAAGCATCACCAAGATCCAGAAAGCAGGTCGATTCTCGCTAGGTGTATGTGCCACGACGTAAGCACTGCAGACCGGTTCTACGCGAATACGCCTGTAATAAAGGAGGCATTGAAGATCCGCTCCATGTTCAGGGCGGCAGCAGCTGCATCAGCATCATCATCAGAGGGAGGTCTACCACCGTCAGCTACCTCCGAAGAGGACTCAGGAGCGGAGAGCAGCGATACCTCTTCTTCAGGACCGATTGATACTCCTGATGAGGGGAAAGGGGCCGTGGACTCAACCTTTTTTCCCCGGTGCACCGTACAAGTTAGACGGCTAATATGGCCCCCAGGCCCCTGTTAATCATGTTGTAATCATGGTGTTATTATGTTTATTTTGTATACTGTTTTTGTAAAAATGGTGTGATAATTAAATACATAAAAAAACATTAGTATAACCTTGAAGGTTTCCAGGGGCAAATACAGTGTCAGGTATCAGACTATTTAAACAATGTGTACCAATGATTAAGACACCTTCCCTGGCTTGTAAAATGCGGTGATGCGCCCTGGACGTATCAGACTATTTTAAACAACTTTTACCTGCCTTTCAAACACGTATCCCTGGGTGTTTTAGCCTGTCATTTTGCAGGATATCATTTAACATGGAATCTCTCCTGGAAATGTACATATTCTGTGCATTTCCAGGAGATGTTCAATGTTAAATGATGTCCTGCAAAATGACAGGCTACAACTCTCTTCCAGACGTTTAAAAACACTTTTCCGACTATTTTAAACAACATTTCCCCGCCTTTCAAACACTTGTTCCTGGGTTATAGCCTGTCATTTAGCAAGATATCATTTAACATGGAATCTCTCCTGGAAATGTACATATTCTGTGCATTTCCAGGAGATGTTCAATGTTAAATGATATCCTGCAAAATGACAGGCTACAACTCTCTTCCAGACGTTTAAAAACACTTTCCCCGACCATTTAAACATTATTTCTGGCTTGTAAAGTGTGGTGATGAGCCTTGGTAGTATCAGACTATTTAAAGGGTTACCAGGAGCATGAGAATATCCTCCAAAGAAGGGGTGGTGGTGTCGTGAATAAGGCCGAATATGGATGCCGATGTGCGGACGGTAAAGCACCGCAAAATCCACCCCCTTTAGGGTAGGCATGAAGTTCTGTAGGGTGTGAACATCTGGGTTTAGTCCGTGGGGGAGCGCTTAGGTCCGGGGGCCCGGGGTCTCACGGTAGATGAGGTTATGGAAGTACCACTGTTGCCGGAGGTCCTCAGTCCGTCCTTTGGGGCTCTGTGAGGGGCTAAAAAGAGACGTTTTTCCCGGTCTATTTTAATGTAAGTCTGACATGAGCAGAGTGTGCATGTGAGGGAGCCGTGCTGGAGCTGCTTAGTCCGTCCTTTGGGGCTCTGTTAGGGGCTAAAAAGAGGTGTTTTTCCCGGTCTATTTTAATGTAAGTCTGACATGAGCAGAGTGTGCATGTGAGGGAGCCGTGCTGGAGCTGCTTAGTCCGTCCTTTGGGGCTCTGTGAGGGGCTAAAAAGAGGTGTTTTTCCCGGTCTATTTTAATGTAAGTCTGACATGAGCAGAGTGTGCATGTGAGGGAGCCGTGCTGGAGCTGCTTAGTCCGTCCTTTGGGGCTCTGTGAGGGGCTAAAAAGAGGTGTTTTTCCCGGTCTATTTTAATGTAAGTCTGACATGAGCAGAGTGTGCATGTGAGGGAGCCGTGCTGGAGCTGCTTAGTCCGTCCTTTGGGGCTCTGTGAGGGGCTAAAAAGAGGTGTTTTTCCCGGTCTATTTTAATGCAAGACTGACATGAGCAGAGTGTGCATGCTTTGAAACTAATCCACCCACGCTTAGCATGCTATTTTAGGGTATAAATCCTACCTTGTCACCATGCATGTAGCTGCATTTAAAAAAAGCTTACAGCACCGGGTATTCCCAGGCGGTCTCCCATCCAAGCACTGACACGGCCCGACCCTGCATTACTATGGGTCTCTGAAACAATCTGACTTTTACCACACTGTGAGCAGGGTTTAATCCGATTTTCAGCACTCTTTCCCCCGCAGAAACTAGTTTAAATCACCGTGGTCACCATGGTGGGGATTTAGGAATGTACCTGTGTGTGGTGCGGAGCTTCCCTGCACTTTAAATCCATTGATTTGCCCTGTTTTTGTTGTATTTTTTACTATTAATGCACTGTGCTCCCTGGGACGACGCGCCCTCCTGTGGGGACACATGAGAACTGCACTCAAATCACTTTGTGCTTTTTAAACAGTTTAACATATTTTTTTCCACATTTAAAAACCGCTTTCTGCCCTGGAAATCATTTCTAATCATTATTACCGTTATGGAGGGGCTGCAGGAACACTTTCCCCGCCTTGCAAACATTTATTCCTGGTTAAAATAATCAATTTATTCCGCCTGCTTTCCGTCAGCACCTCTGCGGCTGTCGGATTAACACAGATGAATGCACTTGTAACACTCACGCAGCCAGAATTCCTGCTCTTTTCCTGGGTTACAAAGTGAGGTGACGCAGCCTGTCCTCTGAGTCTCCCCGCCTCTCAGAGACTTATTTCTGGGTAAAAAAAGCCATGTGCTCCGCCCCCTGGATCTCTGCATGTGTGTGTGCCTGTGAGTCTCTGGCTACTGTCCACATGCCCGCATTATGAGGCACTATTTTCGGATGCATTTTCTCATTTTCACCACTTTTCATGTTTTTATTATGTATTGTTATATTATTATTATTGTATATATGTATACTGTGTATACTGTTTTTGTAAAAATCATGTGATTATTAAATAAATAATAAAACATGAATATAACCTTGAAGGTTCCCGGGGGCAAATACAGTGCCAGGTGTCAGACTATTTAAACAATGTTTACCCAGAATTCAGACACCTTCCCTGGCTTGTAAAATGTGGTGATGCGCCCTGGAGGTATCAGACTATTTTAAACAACTTTTCCCCGCCTTTCAAACACTTGTTCCTGGGTTATAGCCTGTCATTTTGCACGATATCATTTAACATTGACCCTCTCCTGAAAATGGACATATTCTGTGCATTTCCAGGAGAGGTTACATGTTAAATTATATCCTGCAAAATGACAGGCTACAACTCTCTTCCATACGTTTAAAAACACTTTTCCGACTATTTTAAACAACTTTTCCCCGCCTTTCAAACACTTGTTCCTGGGTTATAGCCTGTCATTTTGCACGATATCATTTAACATTGACCCTCTCCTGGAAATGGACATATTCTGTGCATTTCCAGGAGAGGTTACATGTTAAATTATATCCTGCAAAATGACAGGCTACAACTCTCTTCCATACGTTTAAAAACACTTTTCCGACTATTTTAAACAACTTTTCCCCGCCTTTCAAACACTTGTTCCTGGGTTATAGCCTGTCATTTTGCACGATATCATTTAACATTGACCCTCTCCTGGAAATGGACATATTCTGTGCATTTCCAGGAGAGGTTACATGTTAAATTATATCCTGCAAAATGACAGGATACAACTCTCTTCCAGACGTTTAAAAACACTTTTCCGACTATTTTAAACAACTTTTCCCCGCCTTTCAAACACTTGTTCCTGGGTTATAGCCTGTCATTTTGCACGATATCATTTAACATGGAATCTCTCCTGGAAATGGACATATTCTCTGCATTTCCAGGAAATGTTCAATCTTAAATTATATCCTGCAAAATGACAGGCTACAACTCTCTTCCAGACGTTTAAAAACACTTTTCCCGACCATTTAAACATTATTTCTGGCTTGTAAAGTGCGGTGATGAGCCCTGACAGTATCAGACTATTTAAAGGGTTACCAGGAGCATGAGAATATCCTCCACAGAAGGGGTGGTGGTGCCGTGAATAAGGCCGAATATGGATGCCGATGTGCGGACGGTAAAGCACCGCAAAATCCACCCCCCTTTTAGGGTTACCAGGGGCATGAGGTTCTGTAGGGTGTGATCATCTGGGTTTAGTCCGTGGGGGAGTGCTTAAGTCCGGGAGTCCGGGGACTCACGGTGTGCAAGGTTATGGAGCTGCCCATATCAGGGACACATGCTGGAGGTCTGTGGTCCGTCCTTTGGGGGTCTTGGAGGGGCCACAGAGAGGAGATTTCCCCGGTCTCTGTCCTGGATGAGTGAAATAAACAGAGTCTCCATTTCAGGGACACATGCTGGAGGTCTCTCTCCCGAGAGTGGACGTCCATTGCCGGTAAATATGTCTAACATTAGGTCTGTCACTTTGGCTAACCGCACCACTGTCGGTCGTCTCCCGAGAGTGGACGTCCATTGCCTTTAAATAGGGCTAACATTAGGTCTGTCACTTTGGCTAACCGCACCACTGTCTGTCGTCTCCCGAGAGTGGACATCCATTGCCCCTAAATAGGGGTAGGGAATGTTCCGGTTTTTGGACAAAATTAACATGGGATCACTCCGGTCAATGTACGTACTTCGTCTCACTGGAATATTAATGGCCAGATTGAATACAACATCGACCCAAATTCTCCGGTCAATGACAGGAGAGTTTTGAAAGTGACAAAACACTGTTCCACACATTTAAAAACACTTAATCAATGTTTACCCAGGATCCATGCACCTTTCCTGGCTTGTAAAATGTGGTGATGCGCCCTGGAGGTAGCGGGCAGGCTCTGTGCGTGGTGCTGAACCCCAGCCTGTCTATGTGGAATACAAAAACAAACAAAGACAAACACCTTTAAGGTCACCAGGGGCGTGAGGTTCTGGTTCTGGCGGTGTGCATGGAAGGGTTTGACCTGGCCCCCTGACACAATGCACACAGCCTGGAGCAGTGGAGCAGCGGCTGGGCCGTGTTCCCCCTTTTGTCCATTTGCCTATCAGTTTGTTAACGAAATGGACAGAGCCTGTTTTTTCCCCCTAAAAGTGACTTTTAATGGTGGTTTTTGCATTTAAATGATGGGTCTTATCATTCACGAGGGTCCCCGACACAATGCACATAGTCTGGAGCTCGCTGGGGTCCCGCATATGCTTTAATCACACTTTTGTCCATTTGCCTATCAGTTTGTTAACGAAATGGACAGAGCCTGTTTTTTCCCCCTAAAAGTGACTTTTAATGGTGGTTTTTGCCTTTAAATGATGGGTCTTATCATTCACGAGGGTCCCCGACACAATGCACATAGTCTGGAGCTCGCTGGGGTCCCGCATATGCTTTAATCACACTTTTGTCCATTTGCCTATCCGTTTGTTAACGAAATGGACAGAGCCTGTTTTTTCCCCCTAAAAGTGACTTTTAATGGTGGTTTTTGCATTTAAATGATGGGTCTTATCATTCACGAGGGTCCCCGACACAATGCACATAGTCTGGAGATCGCTGGGGTCCCGCATATGCTTTAATCACAGTTTTGTCCATTTGCCTATCAGTTTGTTAACGACATGGACAGAGCCTGTTTTTTCCCCCTAAAAGTGACTTTTAATGGTGGTTTTTGCATTTACATGATGGGTCTTATCATTCACGAGGGTCCCCGACACAATGCACATAGTCTGGAGCTCACTGGGGTCCCGCATATGCTTTAATCCCACTTTTGTCCATTTGCCTATCAGTTTGTTAACGAAATGGACAGAGCCTGTTTTTTTCCCCCTAAAAGTGACCTTTAATGGTGTTTTTTGCATTTAAATGATGGGTCTTATCATTCACGAGGGTCCCCGACACAATGCACATAGTCTGGAGCTCGCTGGGGTCCCGCATATGCTTTAATCACACTTTTGTCCATTTGCCTATCAGTTTGTTAACGAAATGGACAGAGCCTGTTTTTCCCCCCTAAAAGTGACTTTTGATGGTGGTTTTTGCATTTAAATGATGGGTCTTATCATTCACGAGGGTCCCCGATAAAATGCACATAGTCTGGAGCTCGCTGGGGTCCCGCATCTTTAATCACACTTTTGTCCATTTGCCTATCAGTTTGTTAACGAAATGGACAGAGCCTGTTTTTTCCCCCTAAAAGTGACTTTTAATGGTGGTTTTTGCATTTAAATGATGGGTCTTATCATTCACGAGGGTCCCCGACACAATGCACATAGTCTGGAGCTCGCTGGGGTCCCGCATATGCTTTAATCACACTTTTGTCCATTTGCCTATCAGTTTGTTAACGAAATGGACAGAGCCTGTTTTTTCCCCCTAAAAGTGACTTTTAATGGTGGTTTTTGCATTTAAATGATTGGTCTTATCATTCACGAGGGTCCCCGACACAATGCACATAGTCTGGAGCTCGCTGGGGTCCCGCATATGCTTTAATCACACTTTTGTCCATTTGCCTATCAGTTTGTTAACGAAATGGACAGAGCCTGTTTTTCCCCCCTAAAAGTGACTTTTGATGGTGGTTTTTGCATTTAAATGATGGGTCTTATCATTCACGAGGGTCCCCGACACAATGCACATAGTCTGGAGCTCACTGGGGTTCCGTATCTTTAATCACACTTTTGTCCATTTGCCTATCATTTTGTTAACGAAATGGACAGAGCCTGTTTTTTCCCCCTAAAAGTGACTTTTAATGGTGGTTTTTGCTTTTAAATGATGGGTCTTATCATTCACGAGGGTCCCCGACACAATGCACATAGTCTGGAGCTCGCTGGGGTCCCGCATATGCTTTAATCCCACTTTTGTCCATTTGCCTTTCAGTTTGTTAACGAAATGGACAGAGCCTGTTTTTTCCCCCTAAAAGTGACTTTTAATGGTGGTTTTTGCATTTAAATGATGGGTCTTATCATTCACGAGGGTCCCCGACACAATGCACATAGTCTGGAGCTCGCTGGGGTCCCACATATGCTTTAATCACACTTTTGTCCATTTGCCTATCAGTTTGTTAACGAAATGGACAGAGCCTGTTTTTTCCCCCTAAAAGTGACTTGTAATGGTGGTTTTTGCATTTAAATGATGGGTCTTATCATTCACGAGGGTCCCCGACACAATGCACATAGTCTGGAGCTCGCTGGGGTCCCGCATATGCTTTAATCACACTTTTGTCCATTTGCCTATCAGTTTGTTAACGAAATGGACAGAGCCTGTTTTTTCCCCCTAAAAGTGACTTTTAATGGTGGTTTTTGCATTTAAATGATGGGTCTTATCATTCACGAGGGTCCCCGACACAATGCACATAGTCTGGAGCTCGCTGGGGTCCCGCATATGCTTTAATCACACTTTTGTCCATTTGCCTATCAGTTTGTTAACGAAATGGACAGAGCCTGTTTTTTCCCCCTAAAAGTGACTTTTAATGGTGGTTTTTGCATTTAAATGATGGGTCTTATCATTCACGAGGGTCCCCGACACAATGCACATAGTCTGGAGCTCGCTGGGGTCCCGCATATGCTTTAATCACACTTTTGTCCATTTGCCTATCAGTTTGTTAACGAAATGGACAGAGCCTGTTTTTTCCCCCTAAAAGTGACTTTTAATGGTGGTTTTTGCATTTAAATGATGGGTCTTATCATTCACGAGGGTCCCCGACACAATGCACATAGTCTGGGGCTCGCTGGGGTCCCGCATATGCTTTAATCACACTTTTGTCCATTTGCCTATCAGTTTGTTAACGAAATGGACAGAGCCGGTTTTTTCCCCCTAAAAGTGACTTTTAATGGTGGTTTTTGCATTTAAATGATGGGTCTTATCATTCACCAGGGTCCTCGACACAATGCACATAGTCTGGAGCTCGCTGGGGTCCCGCATATGCTTTAATCACACTTTTGTCCATTTGCCTATCAGTTTGTTAACGAAATGGACAGAGCCTGTTTTTTCCCCCTAAAAGTGACTTTTAATGGTGGTTTTTGCATTTAAATGATGGGTCTTATCATTCATGAGGGTCCCCGACACAATGCACATAGTCTGGAGCTCGCTGGGGTCCCGCATATGCTTTAATCACACTTTTGTCCATTTGCCTATCAGTTTGTTAACGAAATTGACAGAGCCTGTTTTTTGCCCTAAAAGTGACTTTTAATGGTGGTTTTTGCATTTAAATGATGGGTCTTATCATTCACCAGGGTCCCCGACACAATGCACATAGTCTGGAGCTCGCTGGTGTCCCGCATATGCTTTAATCACACTTTTGTCCATTTGCCTATCAGTTTGTTAACGAAGTGGACAGAGGCTGTTTTTTCCCCCTAAAAGTGACTTTTAATGGTGGTTTTTGCATTTAAATGATGGGTCTTATCATTGACCAGGGTCCTCGACACAATGCACATAGTCTGGAGCTCGCTGGGGTCCCGCATATGCTTTAATCACACTTTTGTCCATTTGCCTATCAGTTTGTTAACGAAATGGACAGAGCCTGTTTTTTCCCCCTAAAAGTGACTTTTAATGGTAGTTTTTGCATTTAAATGATGGGTCTTATCATTCACGAGGGTCCCCGACACAATGCACATAGTCTGGAGCTCGCTGGGGTCCCGCATATGCTTTAATCACACTTTTGTCCATTTGCCTATCAGTTTGTTAACGAAATGGACAGAGCCTGTTTTTTCCCCCTAAAAGTGACTTTTAATGGTGGTTTTTGCTTTTAAATGATGGGTCTTATCATTCATGAGGGTCCCCGACACAATGCACATAGTCTGGAGCTCGCTGGGGTCCCGCATATGCTTTAATCACACGTTTGTCCATTTGCCTATCAGTTTGTTAACAAAATGGACAGAGCCTGTTTTTCCCCCCTAAAAGTGACTTTTAATGGTGGTTTTTGCATTTAAATGATGGGTCTTATCATTCACGAGGGTCCCCGACGCAATGCACATAGTCTGGAGCTCGCTGGGGTCCCGCATATGCTTTAATCATACTTGTGTCCATTTGCCTATCAGTTTGTTAACGAAGTGGACAGAGGCTGTTTTTTCCCCCTAAAAGTGACTTTTAATGGTGGTTTTTGCATTTAAATGATGGGTCTTATCATTCACGAGGGTCCCCGACGCAATGCACATAGTCTGGAGCTCGCTGGGGTCCCGCATATGCTTTAATCATACTTGTGTCCATTTGCCTATCAGTTTGTTAACGAAGTGGACAGAGGCTGTTTTTTCCCCCTAAAAGTGACTTTTAATGGTGGTTTTTGCATTTAAATAATGGGTCTTATCATTCACCAGGGTCCTCGACACAATGCACATAGTCTGGAGCTCGCTGGGGTCCCGCATATGCTTTAATCACACTTTTGTCCATTTGCCTATCAGTTTGTTAACGAAATGGACAGAGCCTGTTTTTTCCCCCTAAAAGTGACTTTTAATGGTGATTTTTACATTTAAATGATGGGTCTTATCATTCACGAGGGTCCCCGACACAATGCACATAGTCTGGAGCTCGCTGTGGTCCCGCATATGCTTTAATCACACTTTTGTCCATTTGCCTATCAGTTTGTTAACGAAATGGACAGAGCCTGTTTTTTCCCCCTAAAAGTGACTTTTAATGGTGGTTTTTGCATTTAAATGATGGGTCTTATCATTCATGAGGGTCCCCGACACAATGCACATAGTCTGGAGCTCGCTGGGGTCCTGCATATGCTTTAATCACACTTTTGCCCATTTGCCTATCAGTTTGTTAACAAAATGGACAGAGCCTGTTTTTCCCCCCTAAAAGTGACTTTTAATGGTGGTTTTTGCATTTAAATGATGGGTCTTATCATTCACGAGGGTCCCCGACACAATGCACATAGTCTGGAGCTCGCTGGGGTCCCGCATATGCTTTAATCATACTTGTGTCCATTTGCCTATCAGTTTGTTAACGAAATTGACAGAGCCTGTTTTTTCCCCCTAAAAGTGACTTTTAATGGTGGTTTTTGCATTTAAATGATGGGTCTTATCATTCACCAGGGTTCCCGACACAATGCACATAGTCTGGAGCTCGCTGGTGTCCCGCATATGCTTTAATCACACTTTTGTCCATTTGCCTATCAGTTTGTTAACGAAGTGGACAGAGGCTGTTTTTTCCCCCTAAAAGTGACTTTTAATGGTGGTTTTTGCATTTAAATGATGGGTCTTATCATTCACCAGGGTCCTCGACACAATGCACATAGTCTGGAGCTCGCTGGGGTCCCGCATATGCTTTAATCACACTTTTGTCCATTTGCCTATCAGTTTGTTAACGAAATGGACAGAGCCTGTTTTTTCCCCCTAAAAGTGACTTGTAATGGTGGTTTTTGCATTTAAATGATGGGTCTTATCATTCATGAGGGTCCCCGACACAATGCACATAGTCTGGAGCTCGCTGGGGTCCCGCATATGCTTTAATCACACTTTTGTCCATTTGCCTATCAGTTTGTTAACAAAATGGACAGAGCCTGTTTTTCCCCCCTAAAAGTGACTTTTAATGGTGGTTTTTGCATTTAAATGATGGGTCTTATCATTCACGAGGTTCCCCGACACAATGCACATAGTCTGGAGCTCGCTGGGGTCCCGCATATGCTTTAATCATACTTGTGTCCATTTGCCTATCAGTTTGTTAACGAAATTGACAGAGCCTGTTTTTTCCCCTTAAAAGTGACTTTTAATGGTGGTGTTTGCATTTAAATGATGGGTCTTATCATTCACCAGGGTCCCCAACACAATGCACATAGTCTGGAGCTCGCTGGTGTCCCGCATATGCTTTAATCACACTTTTGTCCATTTGCCTATCAGTTTGTTAACGAAGTGGACAGAGGCTGTTTTTTCCCCCTAAAAGTGACTTTTAATGGTGGTTTTTGCATTTAAATGATGGGTCTTATCATTCACCAGGGTCCTCGACACAATGCACATAGTCTGGAGCTCACTGGGGTCCTGCATATGCTTTAATCAGGCGTTTTAACACTTTTCCCCACGAAAATGATTTTTAATCATTTTTTGGCGGCTATATAAATCAAATTCCGGTTAATGCAGAACACAATCGTACCTTTTACTATTTTAATGTATTTGCATTATATATCTTTGGGCTATAAAAGCGACATATTTGGATGACTTTGTCAGTTTATGGAGATTATCCCACAAATCCCGGAGGATCTGGGCCAAATTTGGGAGCTTATAGGCGGCCTGCCATAGGCCCCCACCCGTGGAAAGAAAAAAAAATGAATGAAAACGGTCAATTATATGTTAAAATAATCAAAAAATGAACTTAATGATCCGTTAAAATTACAACGGAGAAGGGGCTCAGAGAAGGGGCTCCGATGCTCCGATGCTCAAGTGTTCGGCGCTTCGGGACGAAGCCCCGAACACTTTTCCCCTCCCCCGTTGCAATGTACAACGGAGAGGGGAATCCAGACTTCCCCTCCTCCGTTGTAAAAAAACGTTCATGTTTTCCAAGCTACTGTCTGCACGAAATCGGAAACCCGGTTTTTGAGAGGAGTCAGAAAAAAAACGGCTGTGTAACTTCATGGAGGAATTCATGCACTCTGGCTCGGATACATTTTGTTGCCCGGAGACCCCCCAGCATGGTTCTTACCAAACTTTAAGTTTTTGAACTGGGCTCCGGAGGAAGGCAAGGGGAGTTGACAGGGGACTCAATCCGCCTCATGAGGCACTATTCTCGGATACATTTCAACACTTTTAGCCATTTTTGATGGTTCTCCAAAAAATAACTCTGACTTTTTCAGAGTGTGGAGGAAAGCAAGGGGAGTTGACAGGGCACTCGATACGCCTCAAGAGGCACTATTCTCGGATACATTTCAACACTTTTAGCCATTTTTGATGGTTCTCCAAAAAATAACTCTGACTTTTTCAGAGTGTGGAGGAATGCAAGGGGAGTTGACAGGGGACTCGATCCGCCTCATGAGGCACTATTCTCGGATACATTTCAACACTTTTAGCCATTTTTGATGGTTCTCCAAAAAATAACTCTGACTTTTTCAGAGTGTGGAGGAATGCAAGGGGAGTTGACAGGGGACTCGATCCGCCTCATTAGGCACTATTCTCGGATACATTTCAACACTTTTAGCCATTTTTGATGGTTCTCCAAAAAATAACTCTGACTTTTTCAGAGTGTGGAGGAATGCAAGGGGAGTTGACAGGGGACTCGATCCGCCTCATGAGGCACTATTCTCGGATACATTTCAACACTTTTAGCCATTTTTGATGGTTCTCCAAAAAATAACTCTGACTTTTTCAGAGTGTGGAGGAATGCAAGGGGAGTTGACAGGGGACTCGATCCGCCTCATGAGGCACTATTCTCGGATACATTTCAACACTTTTAGCCATTTTTGATGGTTCTCCAAAAAATAACTCTGACTTTTTCAGAGTGTGGAGGAATGCAAGGGGAGTTGACAGGGGACTCTACCCGCCTTATGGGGCACTATTCTCGGATACATTTCAACACTTTTAGCCATTTTTGATGGTTCTCCAAAAAATAACTCTGACTTTTTCAGAGTGTGGAGGAATGCGAGGGGAGTTGACAGGGGACTCTACCCGCCTTATGGGGCACTATTCTCGGATACATTTCAACACTTTTAGCCATTTTTGATGGTTCTCCAAAAAATAACTCTGACTTTTTCAGAGTGTGGAGGAATGCAAGGGGAGTTGACAGGGGACTCGATCCGCCTCATGAGGCACTATTCTCGGATACATTTCAACACTTTTAGCACTTTTTGATGGTTCTCCAAAAAATAACTCTGACTTTTTCAGAGTGTGGAGGAATGCAAGGGGAGTTGACAGGGGACTCTACCCGCCTCATGAGGCACTATTCTCGGATACATTTCAACACTTTTAGCCATTTTTGATGGTTCTCCAAAAATAACTCTGACTTTTTCAGAGTGTGGAGGAATGCGAGGGGAGTTGACAGGGGACTCTACCCGCCTTATGGGGCACTATTCTCGGACACATTTTTTCATTTTCACCCATTTTTTATGGAACTCCAAAAAGACAAGTTAGTCTTTTTTTTCCCTTCCTCTTCTGATTTCTCACTGAATGAATAGCAAACGCGACTTGCCATCGGAGGGCCTCCGCCGGACCGGCCTCGTGCCGGTGCTCTGGCGGTCGCTTCCTCCGAACTGCGGGTTCGACTCTGATGGCCGGGAGGGACGAGGGAAACGTCGGAGGGGTCTGCTGGAGGCTCCTGCTGGAGTCTTGCGTTTCACTGGGACCTGGCTCGAAAAACTCGAAACAATGACTCCAGTGCGGTGTTGCGGCCATGCGCCTCCGGGTACCAGACTCCCCTGCCTCCTCCGTGTTGCGTGGGCTGCGTGGGGGTAACCCTGCGTGTCCGTTACCCTACGTGTCTCTTACCTCCCAGGCCGACCGATATGAAGCGTTTCAAAGACGAACGGTCTGACTCAGGGGTCCCACCACGGGTTCCGTAGCGGGGTGGAAGTTCCACCTCCCCACTTCGCCGCGGAATGCAAGACAAACACCTGTTTCTCTCATCCTCCACTGTGGCATAGCGGCCTTAGTCGGCTGCGGCATTCAGCAATTGGCCTTGCTCCGGGCACAGGACCCTAATTCATCAAACTACCTGTTTGATCCTGCGTAACAACCACATATATGCTTGTCTGCAAAGACATTGATCGAATGGCAAACGTGACCCGCCATCGGAAGGCCTCCGCCGGCCCGGCCTCGTGTCGGTGCTCTGGCGGTCGGTTCATCCAAACTGCGGGTTTGACTCTGCTCCTGGGAGCGCATATATGCTTGTCTGCAAAGAGGGAAATGCCTGGTCCCGCCCAGGTGTTCTTCTACGGCTAGTGTCCAGCCAGCTGCGGTATCATCAAATTTGACCCGCCATCGGAGGGCCTCCTCCCCGGGTCCAGCTTCCGGTGCTCTGGCGGTCGGTTCATCCAAACTGCGGGTAATCCTGGAGCGGACAAAGATATGTGTATTTGCCTGAAGGATGGAAATAAACAAAGAATGACATTTTACAGGACATGACGGATATGTGTTTTTTCCAGGCTTTTTGGAAATAAACCAAATGTGATTTTGCAGTGCATTATATAGCTCATTTACCCATGTGATGTTGTGCAGTACATTACTGAGCTCATTTAACGATATGGTCTACCAGGCAAAGTGGGATGCTGCCATGTCCCAACTGGTCTCCGGAGGAATATAAGGAGAGTTGACAGGGGACTCTGCCCAGTGCTCATGAACCAAATGAGGGGTGTGTTAGAGGGGAAGGCTCTGGCTGTTTCTGCAGCCTCTGCTTCTACCTTCTCTCCCCACCCCGATACCAGCGCGTGCCTGCTGTAAAAGGCAGGTGCACAGGCTCTCACTGCCACTAACTCTGAGCCTGGCTCCCGAGCAGCACGTTCTCCCCGGCAGTCCGCCAGCAGATGAAAAACACCCACCTCTCCGCCTGTTCCGAGGGACGAGGGAACCGCGCGGGGGGGTCTGCTGGAGGTTCCTGCCGGGTGCTCCGTACTGCGTTTCACCGGGACCTGGCTCGAAAAACTCGGAACTCTGACTCCAGTGCGGTGTGGCGGTCTCGCCCTGGCCGTCCACCGTGCGCCTCCGGGTACCTGACTCCTCCGGGGGCAGGTGCGAGGGGTTCAATGCACCAAATGAGGGGTGTGTTAGAGGGGAAGGCTCTGGCTGTTTCTGCAGCCTCTGCATCTACCTTCTCTCCCCACCCCGATACCAGCGCGTGCCTGCTGTAAAAGGCAGGTGCACGGGTTCTCACTGCCACTAACTCTGAGCCTGGCTCCCGAGCAGCACGTTCTCCCCGGCAGTCCGCCAGCAGATGAAAAACACCCACCTCTCCGCCTCTTCCGAGGGACGAGGGAACCGCGCGGGGGGGTCTGCTGGAGGTTCCTGCCGGGTGCTCCGTACTGCGTTTCACCGGGACCTGGCTCGAAAAACTCGGAACTCTGACTCCAGTGCGGTGTGGCGGTCTCGCCCTGGCCGTCCACCGTGCGCCTCCAGGTACCTGACTCCCCTGCCTCCTCCGGGGGCAGGTGCGAGGGGTTCAATGCCTCCTCCCCCCGCTGTGGTGAAAGCCGGAGCGGGACGGAGCGCCCGGAGGTACTGTTATCCCAACGTTTTTGTACCCAAAACTGTCTTGTGAGCTCGTGGCAGAACCATGAAACAAAAAACAATCAATGTATCGGACCCATCACCAGCCCCGCGTTGGTGCGGAGGTGGGACCATTTTAACCAGGTGGTAACCCAAGTCCTCCCCTTGGTCCGTGTTCCCTGCATTGAAGCATCGGACCCATGGTTGCAATCACCAGTTGGCTAACGCATATAAACGGAGAAACAGAAAACCATTTAAATATAATTCATTGTGTGTGTTTTGGGAAGGATGTTGACCGAATGCCCGGTGTGCAGTCTCCGCTATCTGGCTTTGAATAAGCACCTTAAGCACAAACATGCAGTGCGGAACCTGGAGGAAAGAGGCATCATTCTTAAAATGGCCAGTGGTAGAATAAATGTTCGGACCATACCCTGTCCCATCACAGGGTGTTCGTATGCTGGGAAGAAACTACACCGTCATGTAACTCGTGACAACCCTGAGTTCTCCCGAGATGAGGCACATCAGGTCATGGCAAGGCTGAAGCATAGTGTGGCCATGCAGTTGCTCCATGACCTCCGAGAGACTAATCCCATCATTGGAATGGCTACATTATTGGATATAGACAATCTTTTTACCTGTGCTGGACTATGGTGATCTGCTGTATATGAATGCACCTGCCAACTACCTAAGCAAACTAGATGCTGCGTATCATAGTGCTCTGAGATTTGTCACAAACTGTAAAGCACTTACTCATCACTGTACATTGTATACCAAGGCAGGTTTACCATCACTCACTGTACGGAGGCTCAGTCACTGGTACACTTTTATCTATAAAGCTATGTTGGGCAAACTCCCGTATTATATCTGTTCATTGATAAAGCAGAAAGTTGCAAGCAGCTATTGTCTGCGATCACAGGATATAGTCTTGTTAGATGTGCCAAGAGTAAGGACTGTCTTAGGTAAGACAGCTTTTATGTGCGCAGCTCCACTTGCTTGGAACAGTCTACAGGCAAAATTGAAATTGAGCATTTTTATTTCTTTGAATGTATTTAAGGCATGTCTAAATGAAATGCTTTCTGACACTCTGGGTATTTGTAAATGTTGAATATGTAAATATGATATCCTCTGTTGTTTGTATGTTGTTTTTATGTTTCATGTGGAACTAAATGATGCAGGTCTCCCTTGTAAATGAGATCGATGATCTCAAGGGACTAATCTGTCTAAATAAAGGTTTGAAATGAAATGAAATGAGGAGGAATACCCGGTGCACCCTCCACCCTTCTCCCCACATACCGAGTGTGACGAAGAGGATTGCATGCAGGTGAGGCTGGACAATGTGGCATTGAGGGCTCAGAAGGATGCCCTCATTGATGAGGTGAAGACCCTGCGCTCCAGGCTAAAACAGGGTCTAAAACCCAGGAAGCAGAATGCCACTGCTGCTCTGCTTGAGGAAGACGAAGAATGTATACGATTTAAGGGCGTAGCAATCTCAAGTACCCCCGGCATGAACACAGTAGCCTCCGGCAGCAATACCCCTCTCAAGACCCCGGTGAAGACTGTCATGCGGTCCATAGAAGCCTCTGCGAGTGAGACCCCTCTCAAGTCTGTGATGCGGTCCCCAGAATCCTCCGGAAGCAAGACCCCGGTGAAGACTGTCATGCGGTCCGACAAAGCCTCCGGTAGTGAGACCCCGGTGAAGACTGTCATGCGGTCCCCAGAATCCTCCGGAAGCGAGACCCCGGTGAAGACTGTCATGCGGTCCGACAAAGCCTCCGGTAGTGAGACCCCGGTGAAGACTGTCATGCGGTCCCCAGAAGCCTCCGGAAGCAAGACCCCGGTGAAGACTGTCATGCGGTCCGACAAAGCCTCCGGTAGTGAGACCCCGGTGAAGACTGTCATGCGGTCCCCAGAAGCCTCCGGAAGCAAGACCCCGGTGAAGACTGTCATGTGGTCCCCAGAAGCCTCCGGTAGTGAGACCCCGGTGAAGACTGTCATGCGGTCCATAGAAGCCTCTGCGAGTGAGACCCCTCTCAAGTCTGTGATGTGGTCCCCAGAAGCCTCCGGAAGCAAGACCCCGGTGAAGACTGTCATGCGGTCCGTAGAAGCCTCCTGTAGTGAGACCCCTGTATGCCAGAAGACCCGTGCGTCTGTCTCCAATAAGCTGAAAGCTAATCTGGCTAAGGACTGGCCCTCTCCCCAAAATCAATGGTCCACTGGGAAGGGACGGCGGAATACCATGCGTGAAATCACGTTGCCTAAAAGCATGGAGACGTACATTCAGACATACAGAGGTCATTGTGAGGGTCTCGCACCGACAGTAAAACGGAAAGAGAATTGTATGTCCAATGTCAGCCGGATAAAGAACTTCATAGTATTCATGGCCCATGGTGTTGACCGGCTGTCAGACTGGCTGTTTCTAAAAGACACAAAAAGGGTCCGTGGCTGGAGTGGGCATATTTCAGAGTTGGGCCGGACAGTCACAACATCGCTGTTGTTCCTGAAGACTGTGAACCATTTCCTGAGGTACATGTCTGCATCAAAGCTCCGGGGGTGCAGGCTCACCCAGTCTGATATGACCCACATCATCAGAGAGGTGAAAGCCAACATTAACGATTTGAAAAAGTCTGTCACTCTCCACCAGTTTAAGGTGAAGAGGGACAAGCTGGATCGTCTGCCGAGCCAGGCGGAGCTTCTCGCCGCTATGGCGGCCGCTGAGAAGCGCATCCCTGATCTCCTTGACCTGATGGCTAGCAATCCGACCTCAATCACCCAGTACCTGCTATATGGCTATCTAACCCTCCATTGGAGCCTCCTGTATGGCCACCGTCCGGGTGTGTACGCAAACATGACCAACACGGAGGTCTTTGAGGCGGACAGAAGGGGCACTGCTAAGGGCTACATCATCCACGTGCAGGATCACAAGACTGCCAAGACATTTGGTGAAGCACAGCTGGTGCTTACAATAAAGGAGTTTAGCTGGGTCATGCGGTGGATGGGGATAAAAGAGGGCTTGTCGGGTCCTCAGAGTGAATTCTTCCTTTTCACATCGGGGAAGCAGGCTTCCAAGAACCTGAACGCTCACTTGAAGAGGGCTTGGGCTGATGCTGGGCTAGAAACAGCCGTCACCTTCACCATCTTGCGCACTGCCCTGGCTGACAATATCAAGCATCACCAAGATCCAGAAAGCAGGTCGATTCTCGCTAGGTTTATGTGCCACGACGTAAGCACTGCAGACCGGTTCTACGCGAATACGCCTGGAATAAAGGAGGCATTGAAGATCCGCTCCATGTTCAGGGCGGCGGCAGCAGCTGCAGCAGCATCATCATCATAAGGAGGTCTACCACCGTCAGCTACCTCCGAAGAGGACTCAGGGGCGGAGAGCAGCGATACCTCTTCTTCAGGACCGATTGATACTCCTGATGAGGGGAAAGGGGCCGTGGACTCAACCTTTTTTCCCCGGTGCACTGTACAAGTTAGACGGCTAATATGGCCCCCAGGGCCCTGTTAATCATGTTGTAATCATGTTGATATTATGTGTATTTTGTATACTGTTTTTGTAAAAATGGTGTGATAATTAAATAAATAAAAAAACATTAGTATAACCTTGAAGGTTCCCAGGGGCAAATACAGTGCCAGGTATCAGACTATTTAAACAATGTGTACCAATGATTAAGACACCTTCCCTGGCTTGTAAAATGCGGTGATGCGCCCTGGACGTATCAGACTATTTTAAACAACTTTTCCCTGCCTTTCAAACACGTATCCCTGGGTGTTTTAGCCTGTCATTTTGCAGGATATCATTAAACATTGACCCTCTCCTGAAAATGGACATGTTCTGTGCATTTCCGTCAGAGGTTACATGTTAAATGATATCCTGCAAAATGACAGGCTAAAACGCTCTTCCATACGTTTAAAAACACATTTCCGACTATTTAAACAACTTTCCCCGCCTTTCAAACACTTGTTCCTGGGTTATAGCCTGTCATTTTGCAGGATATCATTTAACATGGAATCTCTCCTGGAAATGGACATATTCTGTGCATTTCCAGGAGAGGTTACATGTTAAATTATATCCTGCAAAATGACAGGCTACAACTCTCTTCCAGACGTATAAAAACACTTTTCCCGACCATTTAAACATTATTTCTGGCTTGTAAAGTGCGGTGATGAGCCCTGACAGTATCAGACTATTTAAAGGGTTACCAGGAGCATGAGAATATCCTCCACAGAAGGGGTGGTGGTTCCGTGAATAAGGCCGAATATGGATACCGATGTGCGGACGGTAAAGCACCGCAAAATCCACCCCCTTTAGGGTAACCAGGGGCATGAAGTTCTGTAGGGTGTGAACATCTGGGTTTAGTCCGTGGGGGAGTGCTTAAGTCCGGGAGTCCGGGGACTCACGGTGTGCAAGGTTATGGAGGTGCCCATGTCAGGGACACATGCTGGAGGTCTGTGGTCCGTCCTTTGGGGGTCTTGGAGGGGCCGCAGAGAGGAGATTTCCCCGGTCTCTGTCCTGGATGAGTGAAATAAACAGAGTCTCCATTTCAGGGACACATGCTGGAGGTCTCTCTCCCGAGAGTGGACGTCCATTGCCTGTAAATAGGTCTAACATTAGGTCTGTCACTTTGGCTAACCGCACCACTGTCTGTCGTCTCCCGCGAGTGGACATCCATTGCCCCTAAATAGGGTCAGGCCGATTGTCGAACCTCAGATTGAGGAAGAACAATGCGGATTCCGTCCTGGTCGTGGAACGACGGATCAGCTTTTTACTCTCGCAAGGATCCTGGAGGGGGCCTGGGAGTACGCTTATCCAGTCTACATGTGTTTTGTAGACTTGGAGAAGGCGTATGACCGGGTTCCCAGGGAGTCACTGTGGGAGGTGCTGCGGGAGTATGGGGTGAGGGGGTCTCTACTCAGGGCCATCCAATCTCTGTACTCCCAAAGCGAGAGCTGTGTCCGGGTCCTCGGCAGTAAGTCGGACCCATTTCAGGTGAGGGTTGGCATCCGCCAGGGCTGCGCTTTGTCACCAATCCTGTTTGTAATATACATGGATCGGATTTCGAGGCGTAGTCGTGGGGGAGGGGGTCTGCAGTTCGGTGGACTAAGGATTGCACCACTGCTTTTTGCAGATGATGTGGTTCTGATGGCTTCATCGCTCTGCGACCTTCAGCACTCACTGGATCGGTTCGCAACCGAGTGTGAAGCGGCTGGGATGAGGATCAGCACCTCCAAATCTGAGGCCATGGTTCTCAGCAGGAAACCAATGGACTGTCCACTCCAAGTAGGGAATGAGTCCTTACCCCAAGTGAAGGAGTTCAAGTATCTCGGGGTCTTGTTCTCGAGTGAGGGAACAATGGAGCGTGAGATGGGTCGGAGAATCGGAGCAGCGGGAGCGGTACTGCAGTCTCTTTACCGCACCGTTGTGACGAAAAGGGAGCTGAGCCAGAAGGCAAAGCTCTCTGTCTACCGCGCCATTTTCGTTCCTACCCTCACCTATGGTCATGAAGGATGGGTCATGACCAAAAGAATGAGATCGCGGGTACAAGCGGCCGAGATGGGTTTTCTCCAGAGGGTGGCTGGTGTCTCCCTTAGGGATAAGGTGAGAAGTTCGGTCATCCGGGAGGGACTCGGAGTTGAACCGCTCCTCCTTCGCGTCGAAAGGAGCCAGTTGAGGTGGTTCGGGCACCTCGTTAGGATGCCACCTGGGCGCCTCCCTAGGGAGGTGTTCCAGGCACGTCCAGCTGGGAAGAGACCAAGGGGTAGACCTAGAACCAGATGGAGGGATTATATCTCTTCGCTGGCCTGGGAGCGCCTTGGGATCCCCCAGTCAGAGCTGGTTGATGTGGCCAGGGAAAAGAAAGTTTGGGGCTCTCTGCTGGAACTGTTACCTCCGCGACCCGACCACGGATAAGCGGGAGAAGATGGATGGATGGATGGATGATTATATTCAAAGGAAAATTAATACTTGGTCCCCTGAATCTGGAATAATATACAATTTACAGCAAAGCCTAAAAATGTCAGGAACTTTCCTTCTGCTTTGGTCTGGCTTTACTCTTCACTGATTTGTTACTGACACTTTAAACTTAGTGTCTATGGAAATCAGAAGGAGGGGTTCATTATCATATTAAAAACCGCGCGTATTACGCGCGTTAAACGCTTGGTTTTCGCGCGTAATACGCACGTTTTTCGCGTGTAATACACGCGTTTCTAGACACGTCAAGAACGCGCGTTTTTCGAGCGAATGGTTGCACTTTAGGCTTTCCATACTTTAGGCTTTCCATACCCGTCAGACTCTGGTCGCGGAGCCCTCGGTAAACAAACAAAAGGAGACTCAGGGGACAGCATCGTAACTTTCATGACATAAAACCACAAGCCCAAAGGCAGGAGAAATAGCCACTTCCCTTAATTTGGAGTTTGTTTGAGCATCGAATCACGATGGTTAGAGGAGGGTCTGGTCTAGCCGACAGGAAAAGGAACTGCAGGGGTCCATTCTTGGCGAGGAGCAGTCCAGGATCCGGTCCGGTCCGATCTGCGGCGAAGTGAGGAGGAGCAGGAAGGATCAGGTCCGGTCCGATCTGCGGTGAGGTGAGGAGGATCAGGAGGGATCCGATCCGAGGTGAGGCAGTAACTGTCAAGAGAAGAAAAGCTGTCGTCTACTTCTTCTTCTTCTCTTGCTTTTGGCGGATTGCAAACAACTTAAAAGGTGCATACCGCCACCTACTGTACATGAGTATGCATCATCACATCATTCCAACTCATTAACCTATGTTCTAATCAAAATAAAATAAAAATAAATCAATAAAACCATTAAGTAAATAAAACAAAACAAAAAACAAATCAAATCTATGTTCTTTCCTGACCTAATGTGAAATTATTTTTCCTACCCCAGTTTCACTCAAGAATTTAAACATTGCCTTTCTGGTAGCTTTTACTCCCTCTCCTTTTGTTCCCAAAACACCAACCTCCCTCTCTGCCTCTAAAACTTTAGCCTTTAATTGTTCTCTTTCAGCTTTATAGATGTCACAATGTAACAATATATGTTCTACATCTTCTTTTACTGCACAGTTCCCACACTTGTTACTGTCACTTTTCCCCCATGATATACAGTGTACTGTTCAAAGCCGTGTGATTTATTCGGAGTCTAGCCATCATGATTTCCTCCCTTCTGTTTCTTTCTTTATGAATATTAATTGTAATTGTATTTTGTACTTTGTGACAGTCCTTGCCTTTCTGGTCTTTCTCCCACCTTTACTGCCAGATCTCCATCCCTTTCTTCTTAATGACTGCTTTTCCTTCTCCTTTACCAAGTTGAACTGGTAGTGTTATTTGCTTTTGTAGTGCAGTTTTTGCTAATCTATCAGCACACTCGTTCCCTTGCCCTCATGTGCAGGCACCCAGCAGAACTAAAGATCCATGCCGCTTCTGTGCAGTCTTAACAGGCTATGATTCAGTTCTATGAGAATGTCTTCTCGAGTAGTTGTTGTTGATTGTATGCTTTGTAATATGGACAATGAATCTGTACATATAACCACCCTATCTGGTCTGACCTCTTCAACCCACTGCAATCCTATTATTACAGCAAGCATTTCTGCTGTATACACTGATAATTGATCAGATGTTCTTTTTAAAATAGATATTTTAAAGTCTGGGATGTATATGCCAACTCCAACACGCTCTTCCTTGTTCTCAGAGCCATCTGTATAAATTTGTAGGTAATTGTAGTACTTTTCGTTCAGATACATACTTGTTTTAATTCCCACTTCATTTATTTGCCACTCTTTTTTCCTTTCTACATTACTCATATCTATTTTAGCTTCTGGGAACAGCCATGGGGGAACACTGCTAAATGGGGTTGCTTTGGCAAACGTGATATTCTCCACTCCATATGCCCTCGTTCTTTCCTTACTCGTCCAGCCAAACCCACGTCCCTGGAATTGTGCATATTCCCAGCAATCCTGTAATATTCTGTTTGGAATATTTCCTTCTCCACTACTTTGTAGTCTGACCCCGTATGACAGAGCAAGTTTCTCTCTTCTGATCTCCAGAGGTGTCTCTCCTGCTTCTATCAGAACTGCATTAATAGGGGATGACTTTATTGCTCCAATACACAGCCGCAATGCTTTATATTGTATTCTATCAATTTTTAAAAGCGATGTTTTTGCTGCTGCTCCATATACTATACAACCATAGTCTATTGTGGAGCTCATAATTGATCTGTAAATGTCTATTAATGCTCGTTTATCTATCCCAGTTGCATCCAGCTACAGCTCGCAATAAATTTAATACTTTTTTGCATTTTGTTTCCACTTGATTAATATGCATTTTCCATGTGTATTTGCTATCAAACCACAGTCCTAGGTATTTGAACTCATTCACCTTTGTCATTGGACGCTCATATAGTGTTAGCTGTTGGCCATCAATCTTGCGTTTGTTTGTAAATACCATGTAGCATGACTTGCTTTCTGACATTTGGAATCCCCAGTTATATGACCACCTCTCCACTTTTGTAATCGCTCTAGCTATATTCTCCATTACGTATGGGGCATTTCTTCCCCTCATCCAAATAGCCCCATTATCTGCGTACAGAGCCGATTGTATGCATGTGTCTAAGCATGTAAATATATCATTAATCATGATGTTAAATAATATTGGACTGACTGCACTCCCTTGGGGAATACCATTTTCTATTTCAAAATAGTTGGAAATATCTGCTCCAACCTTTACTCTAAATGTCCTGTCTGTTAAAAAGGCCCTTACCTAATTGTACATTCTCCCTCCAATACCCATTCTACCCAATTTGATCAGTAACCCATCCCTCCACATAGAGTCATACGCCTTTTCAATGTCAAAGTACACTATTGCCATTATCTCTTTCGTTTTCAATGTTTTTTCCACATCATTACTCACTCTTACTAGCGCATCTATTGTGGAACGCCCTTTACGAAATCCGCTCTGAAAACTACTCAGCAGCCCTTTCTGTTCCAGTACATGTGAGAGCCTACAGACAATGATCTTTTCCACCCATTTACATAGGTGTGATGTAAGAGCTATTGGTCTGTAGTTACTAGGGTTAGCTGTATATTTCCCTGGCTTATTGAATGGTAGCACGATTGCTGTTTTCCACACACTTGGCATATCTCTTTCTCTCCAGATTTTATTGAAAAGACTCAACACCATTTTCATAGTTTCCATAGGTAATTGTCTAAACATAGCATAGCATAGCTGGTCTTGTCCTGGGGCTGTATATCCTGTACCTTGTAAGGCTATTTTGAGTTCTGACATTGTAAATTCCAAATCCAGAGCCGACCTATTATCCTGTCTCTTCTCCTTCACGTTTTCATTCTCTGCTAACTGCTGTTTTTGCTGCCTATGAATATCACTGAGATGCTCCCCACTATGTACTGCTGCAAGTGTCCTTCCTAACATATCTGCCTTCTCTTTATCTGTCACTGCCAGCCTCTCCCCATCCACCAAGGCTGGAATTTTAATGGTTTTCCTTTTCCCACTCATCCGCTTAAACATGGACCAGACATCACCTAATTTAACTCCTCTGCCAATGGTAGAACAAAATTCTCTCCATGTTCTCTTTTTTGTATATTTAATTGTCCTTCGAGCAGCTGCCCTTTTCCTTTGAAACTCTATAACATTATTTTGCGTCATGTTTTTCTTTAATTCTCTAAATGCATTATTTCGCTCTTTAATAGCCCTGCTGCATTCCTCATTCCACCATGGCACCACTTTCTTCCTACCCTTGATTGTTGTTTTGGGTATACTGTTCTCTGCTGCATTCAGTATATGTTGCGTTATTTGGCTTGTAATGACCTCTATGCTTCCCTCTGATGTTATCAGGTGTACCGACTCCTCACACCATATCCTACATTTCCCCCAATCAGCTTTAGCAAAGCACCACCTGGTTATTACACCTCCTTCCTGCATATATACATTAGTATTCATTTTAGTAAGCACTGGATGATGGTCACTTCCTACAGTGGAGCTATTCAAAACAAACCATTCGCATGTATGAACCAAACAGTTTGACACTAATGTCAGATCCAGGCATGAGACTTTCCCCCTGTGTACATCTACTCTTGTTCCATGTCCATCATTAAGGCATACTAGTGTTCTTTCCTCCAGCATTTCTTCCACTATATTTCCGTTACTATCTGTATGGTTGCTGCCCCATAGACTGTTGTGTGCATTGAAATCACCACACCAAAATTCCTTCCTATGTTTATTGCCTGCTATTTCTTTAAATATATCAGTGGTTAGATTTGTACATGGGTTGTATAAATAGATTATCCTAATGTTATCTTGTTTCCTAGGGTTGCAAATTTCCACTATACACTCTATATCATCAGGAGATTGCACCTCCCTATATGCCACACCATCTTTGAGAAAGGTGGCACACCCTCCACCATTTTGACTATTAGCTCTATCATGCCTTATACAGCTAAATCCTGGAATGACAAAGTCTAATTGAGGTCATAACCAGGTTTCTTGCACACATATTACCTCAGGGACCACCTCTAGCTCATATATATATTTCTTGAATTCTTGACCATTAGCTATGAGGCTTCTTGCGTTCCACTGTAATATGTGCAGAACCATGATTAAGGATCTAACACTCATCCTGATTTTCATTTTCCCAAGCTCCATTTATAGCTAACATTGCATGTATCTGATCTGCTTTAATATATTTAATGTCTAGGAATTTTCCAGCTGCCTCCACAATGGCTTTGATTCTATCACTTTTCTTTTTTAACTGTAATGCAACATTTACAGTATGGCATATGAATACCACAAAATTCACCTTTTTCACTCCGAGAACATCATCATTCTCTTTACTCTTGGTGGCGCTGTGGGGTTGGATTTGAAGATTACTTTTTGGTGTGTTCCTGCCATTTTGTATTGTAATGCTCTGCTCCATTCCACTAGGGGTCTTATTGATTGTTATTGTTCCCCTTACTTTCTTTATTGCTTCTGCGTATGAAACTTTGTTTGTAATCTTAACCCTCTGCACCTCTCTGGCCTCTCTCTGCACTTCACATCCTCCAAACGCAGCACTGTGATTTCCTCCGCAGTTACAACATTTAACCCTTGCATCCTTTTCACATATTCCATACTCATGTTTTCCTCTGCATCTCGCACACCTTAGCTGCCCTTTACACTGCTGCACTGTGTGCCCCATTCGTTGACATGCGTAACACCTGAGAGGTTTGGGAATGTACTCCCTAACAATGAAGTTCAAATATCCCATTTGTACTGCCTTAGGTAATGTTCTCTCAAACTGAATGAGAACTGATAATGTTTCTTTGAATGTGCCATCCCGTTTGCTTTTAAGCCTTGTGACTTCCACTACTTTTCCTCCTTTTAATTCACTTTTAATATCTTCCACTGACATGTCCAATGGTACTCCTGAAATTACTCCTCTCAGTTTTGCCATTGCTCCTGGTACATGCGCCTTCGTTTTCTCCCCATTCAGTGAGTTCATTCCCAGAATCTTTTCCTGCTGCTGTTTGTTATTGGCATGTATCAAAACCCGCTTGTTGTTCATGAATTTAGCAAATTTAATTTTTCCAATCTCTTTTTCAATTGCTTTGGTAAGTTTAATCGGGTGGTAATGCCCACCATCCTGATTGAATTATATTACAACTTTCCACTCGTGTTCTAGTTCTTTATCCAACATTGCTTGGCTGACACTTTGACTGATTTTAGATTTGTTGCTTTGATTAGCCTTGTCTGCTTCACCCGACCAATCCGACCAACTTCTAGCTCTTACTGAACTATCTCTTTCTTTCAAAGATCTTTTCTTCCTCGCAGCTATGGATATCATCCAGTCCATATTGTCTCTTTGGCTACCATCTGAGCTGGTTGACATGATGAAACACTCGATGTACAGTTTATGCAAATCCGCCCAAAAATAACAGTCCAATGCTACCGTTTCTGTATGTATCCGAGTTTTCCGATTCTCTCTGAGCTTTCTGTCACGCGTCTCCGACCTTCGTTCCACTTCCGGCTTCCTCCGGTCCCGGTCCGCACACTGAAGTTGAACACTGTGAGCAAGCTGTCGTCTAGCAGGTAGTCGGCGTATTTATGGGGGAGTGGATTTGGCAACTGGCGAATGAGATCGCTGATTTTCACTGGGTGCCGATGTGTCAATCGGCAGTGTCTGTGTCTTTGTTGTGACAGTTCGTTGAGGAAGTTAAACGAGCATGTAAATAAAAATAGTTCATCGCTATATAGCGCACAACATTAAAATCACAACACTATAACATGCAACAATTATATAAAGGGTTTAAACCATCCGTCCCACTGTCTAACAAAATTACTTTATTCACTATGTGACACATACATTTACACTTGTATAAGATATCCACGTACCTGTGAACCAAATTTGAAGTCACAGAAAGAAAAACAAAGTTTTGTAGCTTGTAGAAAAAAAACGAACTTGGCGATGAAATGTTCACTTGCAGAAAAAAATATATTTTTTAAATATATTTTCCATTACAACTGCAACTTGGTTATTACAACCTCTCAAATCAGTCATTACAACTTCACGAATCTGCTCTGTGGCAGTATAAATCGACGAATCTGCGGCCTTGACTTTTGCTGCACTTCTTGCGATGAATGTGTCGCAAAAGTAATTTTCACCTGTAGATGTGGGGGGAGGAAGGCGGGTTGGAGCGAAGGGGCGGAGCTATCAGAACGATGAGGCGCAAGCTCGGGTCAGTCACATAGCTATAGAGTGGCGAAGTCCCTCCCCTTCCGGTGGACCTCCATGGGACCTTATTTCGAAAAAATTATGTATTGAAGTCAATGGAGGGAGAAAAATTATCTTTCGATCCCGTTTGAATTGTGCCACGAATTAGACATATGATGTTTGTCAATTTAAAAGATAATTTTGCAAGTCAAAAAAAAAAAAATGTGTCGTAAAACTGTGAAGTAACACATTTGTTTGTGTGAAACGCTCAATGAACTACATCTCTGGTCTCGCAGGACAACACACATCACCAAGATGGCCGTCACTACTGTCTTGTCAACAAAACGATTACCTACCCTCAATATCACCACAATGAAACACGTCCAGAAGAATGTCATGCAAAACTGCCTGCCTGCTTTCCTTTGATTTTCTCTGAACTGCCTGGTCTTTTTAATATTTAATGTCAACCATTTGTGCAGATAGCATGAAGTAGAAAAGATTGGCGATCGCCGATGCTAGCGTTAGCATTTCTCCCCCGGGCTTAAATTGTGTATTATAGAATGATCACACCGGTGACAGTACTCTTTAAAGGGTTCACGAAATATGACTACTACTCTTACTGTTTAACATTTTGGGTTACTGAACGTTACTTCATATTAAGGCTAATAAAAATGACAATGATGTAATGCTAACTAACGTGCTAGCTACAAGCTAGGTAGCTAACTTGATCCAGCCACTCCTGGTCCTTTCATCAGATGGGATGCGAAAGAACGAGCAAGACCCATTGCTGGTATGATAACAACCTGGTAAGCACACAGGCATCTTGTTAAAGTTATTTTATCTTAGCCAACGCCATATAGATAGATTATATCTATATGGCGCTGATCTTAGCTATCTCTTAGTGGAGGAAAACAATTGTGACATCACTTACGCGACTCTGGGATTAGTAGTCTTTCTAGTTGCGTATTTTTCATAGTCTTATAATTCAATAGTTTTACGACAAACTGTGACTTTTTTGACATGGAAATTATTTTTTAAGATTGACAAACATCATATGTGTAATTCATGGCACAATTCAGACGGGATCGAAAGATAAGTTTTCTCTCTCGATTGACTTCAATACATTATTTTTCCGAAATAAGGTCCCATGGACCGGAAGTAGATGGGCGTGACTTCGCCACTCTATGGAAGCAAACAAGAGACAGAATTATTTGAATTCAGACACCGAATTTATAGCATTGAAAATAATTACTTTGAAAATCATGTATCTGATTTTTTTTGCTCCAAATGTACCTATGTGAGATAAAAATGTAACAATTCAAGTTAAAAAAAATTCAGATCCCAAAAATTCATGTGAAAAAAATTCTAATGCACAATTTCGGTGTTTAAAATTCGACATAAAAAATGTAGATGCAGCACCACCGAGACTACCGAGACAGGATAAGCAATCGAGCCTCAATGCAATCGAACCGACTTCTGGCCTATCAGAGCACGGCTTTGTCAGTCATGTGATCAAAACAATCCGGGAGAAAGATGACAGAGAACAGCGGGGCTCGGGTAAGTAGTCAGTTTGTGCTCTTTATTTTTACAAGCAGCGAGGGCTCGACAGCATTTGTATCTTACATTAGCTAGCTAAATGAGTGAAGTAGCCTGTTGCCTTGCTGTTAGCAAGCTCCGTAGTTATCATTAATTGAAGTGAATCACAACGTTACCGTGTCCTTTTGTGTGTGTGGGGGGTTGACGGTTTGCAAAGTAACGTTACGATCACTTCGGTTAGATAAGTCAAGTAGAACATGCTACACTATACAAATACTCTCTTACAAAAGCCCTGCATTTAAACATGTTAATGTTACTTTAGTAAAAGTATGCTAGTATAATTAGGAAAGTGTTGTTAAAGTATTTAACCTGTTAAACCCGAGCCTGTTTTTCAGGTTTCAGGCTCGAAAATGACATTCCCAGAAAAAATGACCATATCTTCCCTTCTAAAAGGGTTAAATTAATCATCTTTTTTCTCAAAGTAATGATAAACCTGTCAGTTGGATGTAGAAAAGTCAGATTCAATATAGATGTTTTTTATTTTAAAGAAAATTCAGATTGAACATGGTAAAAAACTGTAAATTATAGTGTGCGTCCAAAAGATATTTTATACTTATAGTGAAAACTAACCTTGGATGATGGCTTAGTAGACTAAAAACTTTAGAAATCCAAAGTATAACATATAATAAGTATCCTGTATCAAGATTGATGCAAAATAAGTGATATTTGACCTTTTTAGACAGATTTAGCAAAAATACTTCTTCTGGGGCCATTTGGGTGGATTTTTCATATCTCTGGCTCCCCCTGCTGGATTTTGACATGTCACATCTCTTTCTAACCGTCAGAGCCAATGAAATCGAGGGGAACTCCCACATAGTCCTTATTTGGTCATGTGTGTGTGTTAGGCTGCTGCATTGCCAAGACCGGAAGCAGCAGCCACTCTGGTGGCTACAATTAGCAGCTAACTTTTGTTCTGCGATTTTTACATAAAAATGGAATTATGGATTATAAATAATTCAAATTATTGCCAATAAACGTTATCAACCTATGGATTAACCGATTCAGCTGCGTTTTTTCTCGTTTTAATGCCATTGAACACGTCTTTTGATCAGATTAACAGCTACGGTGAGACGATCTCCCTAGAAGCTACGTAAAGGTACGTGTTGTGACGTCTGTCTTTGCTTCCCCTGTCGCAAATTCAGATCACTCAGTGATGATACTATATACCTAAATAATCTGTGGAACCTCAGCTTTAATCGGATATCTTGTATGTGCAGCTACGATAAGTAATAAGGGTACTTTTATCTTGAGTTCTGTGCCAATGTCCATTAGCATTTTTCGCTAAGGGGTCATTTAGATGCTTCTTATGAGACTTGTGTTTTGTTTTGGTAAGAATGGTTTCTATCGTCAGTTAGCTGAGATTCTTTCCGTTAATCTGGTATAACACATTAATAGGTTCTTAAATATTAAGATCCCCTGAGACACAGTATCCTGAAAAAAAGCCCGGCTTAACAGGTTTTAAAGTAGACACAAGTTATACTATTATATTATATCATTTTTTTTATTGTTATTACCGATGCACGAGTTGACTTAACTGTTGTAGTTGGAGCTCATTTTGAACAATGAGCTAACTAATGATTACCTTCATAATGGTTTAATGTGCTGACTATTTTCTACATTAATAGATGAAGGTCTGGTTTGTTCAAACTCTCAAAACAGTAGGACATGCTGTCATAATTACCCAGAGTCCGGAGTGACACCTTTACAATGTTAAAGCTGTTAGATAAATGTAGTGATGTAAAAACTAAAATATTCAAGATAGTGTAGTGGAAAACAGAGAATGTTTTAAAAACATGTTACTAAAACTAAATCTCTTGTTTTGGACTGACAGTAATGATTCAAGAAATAGTAGATATATAAATACACACACATCAATCTGTGTGCATTTGTTGTGGATGGAAAACAACAAATGGTGCTCTTACCTGTGATGCCTCCTCCAAACATTATAACCAGACTGTATCATTCAAACTATAAGTAACAGTTCTAGCTACTTGACTTTAGACCAACAATTAAAAAGACAAAATCAACACAATTTATTGAAAGACCAATCTTTATTTTACGGTGCCTCTCCTTTTGTTTGTATTATTAAACCTTCAGATGTGAGATATTAGTAATACAATCAATCTAAAAAACTGAGCAACTCAACAGTTAACTTTATATGTCTTATTGTCCAAAGCATCTATTACACTATTTTTTCCCTCTCATATTCACAGGATGGATGATTAGAGACTTTGGGGGAAACCTCAGCTTTATGAACGTCCTGTCTGTTGGTTTGGCCAGAGAGGGCTGAGGGTCTTTCCCTGCGAGGAGGACTAGGCCTGAGGGAGGAGGACCAGGCCTGAGGGAGGAGGACCAGGCCTGAGGGAGGAGGACCTGCACCAGCTGCACCTACAGAACTTAGTCCATGCTGGGCAGCTCTGTTACCACCTGCGCAGGCCTGTCACTTTATTTGACAAAATGTGTTTGCTTAACCTCTTAAGCCCTGAGCCTGTTTTTCAGGTTTCAGGCTCGAAAATGCCACTAAGACCGCAAAGACTATATCTTCACTTCTAAAAGGGTTAAATTAATAATATTTTCTCTCAAAGCAAGGTTACATCTGTGTCCGTTATTCTTACTGAAAATGTTGAATTACACATTCACATCTGACTGAAGATTGGCACCATTTATTTGTGACGTTGCAAACTCTGCGGTACAAGGCTCAAGTGTTGTGAAGCTCATAAAGTGAGGCAAATGCATTTGATCAGCTGACTTTTTTTTTGCCAAACTTTATAGGCCTGACAATAATCACACTGGTTACAACGTGTGCAACTGGTGCAACGTAAAACACAAAACAACACAAAATTAAGTTCCTGTTAGACTACAAAACTAGTCAGTGTGCAGGCCTTTGTGTTACAATATAAGTGTCTCTTAATGAATGTCCTGTACTGCTCTTAAATCTCATCACATCAGCTTTTCCTTTCCCTCTTGGATGTTCTTCTGGACCCTCAGAGAAAGAGAACATGGTGAAGCAGTCCTGTTTCTCAGGCATGTCCTTTCCTAACAGAAATATCAAAAAACATATTATTGCAGAGCAAGTGTGTTATTTAAGAAAGAGGTGTGTTTGTTTGTTCAGGGGCTATAAATATATGATTTTTTTATTTGAATGTGTTTTTTAAATCCAACAGTGTACTACAAAAATAATCAGGTTATGAATGAACCGTTCTAAATGCATCAACATTCAAATAAATGTATTATTATAATAATATTTAACTGTTATCAAAACTTAGTGCAACTGTAGAAGCTTGCTCTGTTCGGTTGTCTCACTGAAAGAATAAGTATTGTTATACTTAAGAAATTGCTGGATATCACAGTCCTTATACTGTATCAGTTTGATTGATTATTATTGTGTAGGTCCTTTTTATTTTACTGTTACTTTGGATGAGTTTCTCATGAGCCAATCAAATTAATTAGTTTTCATATGCCATATTCATATGTATCACACACGTAAGGGTAAGACACAAGCCTATTTAACAAATGCAATGCAATGGATAAGCTTAATTTTCACTGAAGTCACAGATAACGTCATATCTAATATTTAAACAAATCATTTCCTTGTCACTAAAGCATTGACTACGCTATTCATCGTCCTTAAATGCAGGCATTAAGTTACATGTTCCGTTCTACAGCCACAATAATGGATAATAATTCCACAATAATTCCCCGGAAGGCAGCAGGCCCCGACAGTATACCAGGACGGGTGCTCAGGGACTGTGCGGACCAGCTGGCCCATGTCCTCACACCTCATTCACACCAACGGTGTTTCAGGGCCGGTTCGGAGCTGGAGCTTGAAAAGCACCGGGTTTTCCTGTTCACACCGCAGTGGAGCAGCCTCTTAGCTCCGGAATCCGGTTCGTTTCAACCACCAAATAATTGTCCGGCCAGAGCAAAAGCACCACATACGTCATGCTTATGTCTAGGCGGGGGCAGGGGCAGGGGCGGGATCAACTCCTGAACAATAACAAAAAGCCCACGTTTTATCCAGTTTGTACACAATGATGAAGAAACTTAACAAGCAGCAGCGGTCCACTGAAGAGACCAGCTACCTACTGGGAATCTGGTCTTCTGAAGAGGTACAGAGGAAGCTGGAGCACAATCGTTCATTGTTGTTGTTGTTGTCGGTGTCAGCTGTGAGGGTTTTCCGCGCGCTTTGGCTTTATGAAGCAGGCACGCAAACGGTTACGTCATGACGCAAACGATGATGCAATGACGCAGCACCAGTCGGACTCTGGGCAGTGTGAAAAGAGCCGGAGCTAAACCGAAGAACCGGTTCTGAATCTGAAAAGCTCTAGCACGGAGCTTGAACCGGAGTTTCGTTGGTGTGAATGAGGTAATAGACATCTTCAACACCTCGCTGGACCAGGCCATTATTCCATCATGTTTTAAGACAGCAGCCATTGTACCTGTGCCAAATAAATCCTCAGTGACCTGCCTGAATGATTACCGGCCTGTGGCACTCAACCCCATCATGATGAAGTGTTTTGAGAGGCTGGTTGTAGCTCCCTCCAGTAAATGACATGAAGCTGAGGTCTTGATTAAATACAGGGTTTATTCTTGTGGGACCTATTCCAACCTGGGAGAACTGGGTTGTAAGACAACAAATATATAAAAGGTAAACAATAAATAAATATGGAATATATACATGTCATGATTGTTAATGCCGCTAAATAAAACAATAAACGGCACACATATCCCACACATAGGGTTGCCAACTGTCCCGTAAAATACGGGATTGTCCCGTTTTTGGAAACGTAAGTACCTGTCCCGTAATGAACTGATACGGGACGCACCTTGTCCCGTATTTTGGGGTGGTGGAAGAATGACCGCTCGTTATGGTGATTCTCAGTCATTCGCTCTCTTGAGGACTGCGTGCGCACCTCTTAGAGCCACACACACACAAGCAGGGGGGGCTATCTTGAGCTGTGGGAGCAGCAGCATGCACGCTCAGCTCATTGGTCAATACTCATAGTCATGCAGCAGAGGAGCCAATCACTATAACGTATCGTATCTTAGCAACCGTTTCACCTCCATGCTGCTCGTCCTGCCCAACATGGAAGATGCTGCCGACGACAAGCACAAACAAAACTACCTCCTCAGAGTCCGAAAGTGATGCAAAAAACAACTTTTCTCCTCCTCCTCCGCCGAAGAAAAAGACGAAAAGAAAGAGTTACTACAGAACTGAGTGGGAAAAAGAATACGTGTGGCTAGAAAGCGTAAGGGACGATGTGCACAAGGCAAATTGTACTGTCTGCCGCCGACAATTTTCAGTTAGTCACGGAGGACTAACTGACGTTAAACAACATGCTGCAGGTGAAAACCACATGAAAACAGAGAAGCAAAGGAGAAGCCAGGGAGCCTTGACACAGTTCCTCGTTCGTCCAGCAACTCCAGAGGCTAACTTGGTATGTCAAATAAGGATGTTAATTTTGTATATGAATTTAAATTAAACCTACATTTACAAACATTTTGTTTGGTCAATTTCATACTGCTAAATGTTCAATGTAATTAAGTACCCCAACACTGATACACTGTGATATTTTTTAAACAATATATGATCAACTTAATCATATAATGATGCAAGTAGATGTAATGACTAATATTTATTCATAATCAGAGGTGGTAGAGTAGCCAAAAGTGTACTCAAGTAAGAGTATTGTTGTTTTAAAACAATATTACTCAAGTAAAAGTAAGAAGTATTTTTCATTAAAACTACTATTCACCTCCGGAGACCCAGAAATTAATTGTGTCCACTATAGAGGACACCAAGGGAAAGGAAGGACTGAAGGATGGAGGGAGGAGTGAAGGGAGGTCAGAAGGAGCTAGGGAAAGAAGGAAGGAAGGAGGAAAGATTGAAGGAAGGAAATAAGCAAGTAAGGTAGGAAGGAAGGAGTGGAAGATGGAAAGAAGTAAGGAGGGAAAGAAGGAAAGAGGGGGAAGGATGGAAGTAAAGAAGGAATGAATGAAGTACAGATTTAAGAAAGGAAAGAAGCAAGGAGGGAGGGAAGGAATATATATATATATATATATATATATATATATATATATATATATTGTATTCAAGAGGTGGGTAGAGCAGCCAACCGTATTCTTATTTTAGAACAATATTACTTAAGTAAAAGTAAAAAGTATTTTTCATTAAAACTACTCTTCAAAGTACAATTTATCCAAAAAGCTACTCAAGTAAATGTAACTCATTACTACCCACCTCTGTTCATAATAAAAAATAATGCATACTATATACAACCTATACACACTCAAACAGCTAGTATATACATGTGTAATACATATCAGGTAGTATTTGATATTATATATAATATTATATTACAATGATTATATGTATAGTGATATTTTCTTTTTCTTTTACAGGTAACTGCTGCTGAGGTAGCCCATGTTTATCACACGGTCAAACATAATTTGAGCTATAACTCATCTGATTGTGCATTCAAATTGACCCTGCAAACACTAAGTGATTCCTCAATCGCAAAAAAGATGTCGTGTGGGAAGACAAAAGCTGAGGCAGTGGTCACTGATGTCCTGGCACCAAAGGCAGTTGAAGAGGTACTCAGCCATTTGAAGAGTGAAGTGAAGCCGCTCCAGTTTTCTCTACAAACTGATGCCTCAAATAGAGGCAATCGTAAGATGTTTCCCTTGGCTGTGCAGTTTTTCACTCCAGAGAAGGGCATTGTTAAAAGGCTGATCGACTTTGTTGAAAATGCAGATGAGTCTGCTGCAGGGATAGCCAGTTCAATCCAAAGTTCTCTGGACAAAATGGGTCTAACTTTGGATCATGTGTCTGCATTCAGTGCAGACAATGCAAATGTCAATTATGGCATCCATAACTCTGTCTTCACAAAATTGAAGGAGTCCAACAGCGAGATTCTCCGTGGCAACTGCCATGCACATGTGGTCCATAACACCGTGAAACATGCCTTGGATAAGCTGTCAATTGATGTGGAAAATATTGTCCTGAAGGTGTACGGTCACTTTTCCATCTCTGCCAAAAGGAGAGAGACCCTGAAGGAGTTCTGTGAGTTTCTGGATGTAGAGTTCCATGACATTCTGCGCCATGTGGTGACCAGATGGCTGTCACTCAACCCTGCAATCAGCCGCTTGTTGGAGAACTGGACTGCGCTGAAGTCATATTTCATCAGCCTCGGTGATGAATGTCCAAGGCGGCTGCGAGAGTTGCTGAGGTTGCCTGAAGATGCAGCTGGGGTTGAAGAGGAGGCTGATCTTGCAGAGGTGTATCTCCTCTTCTGCAACAATGTCCTGATGCTTTTTGAAGAGTCGGTCAAAAAACTGGAGAGGGATGCCACCACATCTGCTGACCTATATGCCATCATGGACTCTTTTCTGAGAAAACTAATCAAGAGAAGAGATGATCAGTTCTATGGCTACCTCACCAAACAAAAGCTTCGGCGTCTCATTCCATCTGAAGCTAACCTTGCCAGGGAAGAGTTTACAGCCTTCTTAAACACTGCCATCACTTATCTGCAGAAGTGGTTCACATTCTCTCAGGAAAACTGGCTCTTTTACCTGCAGCCACTCTGTCTGACATCTGGGAACATCTCATATGAAGACATGGAAAAGATCATTGAGAAGCTACACCTAGTTGCCAGGTATGTAACTCACACACTGTACCACTTTGTACTTATTCCCTTTATACTGGCATATTATGCACACCACTTTTGTCTTGTATTAATAAAAAACAAAATTATACATAAATACTTCTCATCATACAAATCATGTCTTATTTAAATGCAAACAAATGCACGGGGCTTTTATGTGTTGTTTTTAATATAACATTTTATCAAATGAATTCAACAAGTGTCTCAGTAGTTTTTAATAATGCTACTGAACTGAATTCCAGTTTCATCTCTATTCGCAGGCTCAACCTCTCCATGGATGAGCTCTTTGATGAGTGTGTTACGGCAAACAGCCTCCTCGATCACCTCACAAAGTCAAAGGATGATTGGGAGCTGAAGGGAACAGCTGAGAGGTGGGTAGCAGTTCTCAGGGGCCGGGCAGCTGACCTTCCAAACATTCTGGCTGTGGTGTCCTTTGTCCTCAGCATCCCTTCCTCTACTGGGTACGTGGAGAGGGTCTTTTCTTTGATGAAAAATAAATGGTCAGATGTGCGGAACAGATGCTCTGTTGAACTAATTAAGAGTGAGCTGATTGTCACTCTCAATTATGAAGAGTCTTGCTCAGAGTTTTACACTGCATCTCTGGTGTATAGACAACTCCTTGCTGCTGCAAAAGGCCAACAAAAATACAAGTGGAAGAAATAGGGTTGTGTGACATCGTCTCTGGTTGTTCCATAGGCAGTTTTGGGGTTTGCCAATAGTATTTTTTTTCTGCTTTAATGTGCACACACACACACACACACACACACACACACACAAACACACACACACACACACACACACACACACACACACACACACACACACACACACACACACACACACAGGTGGTGTGTTTTTCTTTAGTTTACGATTTTGCACTAATCTACTTTTTTCTTTCAAAGAGGCCAAATATGTGGCACTACATCTCAAACACACTGTTTTTTGTTCAGAAGGTGTATATTTATGTCTTTTATTCAGAAGGTGTGTTTTGCACTAATCTATTTTTTCTTTCAAAGAGGCCAAATATGTTTGCACTACATCTCAAACACACAGTTTTTTGTTCAGAAGGTTTATATTTATGTGTTTTGTTCAGAAGGTGTATATTTATGTTTTTGTTCAGAAGGTGTGTTTTGCACTGATTTATTTAGTTATTTAAAGACAACTGTTTTGCACATTTGAAAAAATAAATGATTGAACGATAATCTGTTTCTCATGTCTCATGTCTATAACCTAACTATAACCTCACACTTTGGGTGTTTGACACAAAATTTAGACTGGAATTGAGGGGTTTAACCCAAAAATGGGGGGTTTTGCCGCGCTGCCAAGATGTGTCCCTTATTTGAAACTCTGGGAGTTGGCAACCCTACCCACACAGCATGTGGCACAAGCTAACAATAGCATGTAGCACAAGCTAACAATAGCATGTAGCACAAGCTAGCGCATAGCATACATACATATAACCTGCAGCTCAACCACACACATTTAGACAAACAACCAGCACAAAAAACGTACCTCGTAGGCTGCTAGTCATCTAGAGGAGCTGATATCTTTAACTGCATTTTTCCCTTAGTTTCCTTAGATTTTCTTTACATTCTGCGTTGCTCTGCAGTTGCGACTATCAAGTGCGTTGATTAAACAAACAGGTGTAACACAAAACACCACAGATTAGTTCCTATTAATGTTGCACATAAAAGGTAGGAACCAAAAATACAACGTGGAACCAAATAAACAACAGAGAGTGAAGACAGTTACACTCCCACCAAATCACCTGTGATTTCCATAACATTTTTAGAAAACCGATATACATTAATGTAAAACTAACTATTTCGTTTTAGACCTATTAAGTGCAGAGTGTGAGTGAGAGTAACTGAGTCTTAGTCTGCTTCCAACAACAACACCGTCTTGTGAATAGGCCTTTCGGGGTAGACAGGTTTAGCGAGGCGCTTTCCCTTTCCATCCAGGGTAGAGTCGCTGGTAAGCAGCTTGAGCCTTCTTACTCTTCCATCCCCTCCTGGGTACACTTCCACAACCCTGGCAAGCTTCCATTGGCCACGCGGTATAGTGTTGTCTTGCAGAATGACAACGTCATTTACCTTGACGTTTCTGCGGTCCTTGATCCACTTTGGTCTTTGTTAGAGATGGTACTCCTTATGCTGCTGCAGGCACTTTATTTCTTGAGAGTGTTGCTTCTTGAACCATCTCGATTATGGTCAGCTCTGCTTCTCTCCTTTCCTCTAAGCTTGTGGCTTCACAGGACCTTGGCTTGAGACCTTTAATTTCCTTTGCAAGGCGCTTGAGTCTGGCAAAGGCTTTAACCACTCTTGACCAGTCTGAGAATTTGTGAAGGTGATCTAGTAGCGACTTTACTTCGTTTGCCTGGTATCATGAACCTGGGCCTTCTTGAGCTCTGAGTCACTACTCACGATCTCTCCCACCTTGACTTCTCCACTTGGTAGCTCTTTCTGCCAAAGTAAGTCTGGGCCTGTGAACCAATTTGAGGCTTGAAGTTGCTGTGCTGTGAGACCTTTGGAGGCCTGGTCTGCAGGGTTATCTTCAGAAGCTCTTTCGACAAAGTCAGATTCCAGCACCTCGCTGACATCTGCAGGTGAGACTTCCTTAATCTGTGTTCTACAGACGTAGTGTACTTCCCTTGGGAGGTTTGAAGACTGGAGACTTGGTATCACTTGCTTCACGGTTACCTGGTGACTCATTCCAATCATATCTCCAATGTCGAGACAGGGATTGCCAAAGCCGACAACACTCCAGCCCAAATCTGTTCTCTGTGCAAAGGGCTGGTTTTCTTCACCAGGCACCACTTCTCTTGGGACGAGAGCTTGAGGACAGTTGTAGCCGATAAGCAGGCCAACATCACAGCTTTGCTGAGGAGCGATCTCATCTGATGCCCCTTTCACACCAACGCGTTTTCAGCTCCGGCTCTTCCTGTTCACACCGCAGCCGCGCCGCCTCTTAGCTCCGGAATCCGGTTCACTTCCAGCTCCAAAAGATTTTCGGTCAAGAGGCAAGAGCTTCGGAGCTAAGAGGCGGCGTCGCTTACGTCGTCGAGGCGTGCAGGAAACTAAACCCACATCCCCTGAACATGGGTCGACTGAAGAGTCTCGTCATGCCTGCCTACAAGCAGTAGTGCTGAGCAAAGTGACTAGAAGGCAACCACACATTTATAAAAAGAAACACACTTTATAAAGTCAGGCAACACTAACCAGGCTTTGTGTGATTCTGTTTATTTGTACCTTACTTTGACCATCCGTTCACCATTATTGATCATTGTGGAGAGCAGGCAGACGTTTTGTTTTTTATTATAGCAGCTATCGGATGAAATCAATATGTGGGCTGCACAGGTTGTCGTGTCCGACTATCACAACTAGAATCATAATGAAAAATACGCCGGTAAAATGTGCCTGTAGAAAACGGCTTATGCCACAATAGGATAGCAATAGCAAGTAGTCCGTTTACCTTCGGTTGCTAGGCTAACATCACCCATTTTATACCAGAGACACTTTAATAACAGCGTTGTGATGCCAAAAAGCGTCAATTCAGATTGACACACATACTTAAGGGGAACTGGGGATATGTATCAGCTGCTTGTGTGACAGTCAGACAGTGAATACTTTAGAGAGGCCGCTCTAAAGTATTAGCTAACCCGGAGCTAACGGGAGAATAAACTCCCGTGGAAGAGCAGCCAGCACTGCAGCGGTCGGCAAATGCCGCTGAAACACATTAATAAACAATGAGCCACGGCACTCTGTAGAAAAGTATAAGCTTGGAGAAGTCGTTATTTTATTTAATCTGACTTCGTATGATTAAAAGCAACACGATCATCGACCCGACGCAGTCCCCCGTTGTTGTTGTTGTGAGCGCCGTTGGGGAGCAAATCAGCGATGTAATGTAATGTAATGTAATGCGTCATGACGCAGCAGCGGCTGCACCAGTCGGGCCCTGGGTGGTGTGAACAGAGCGGGAGCAGAAAAGAGAAACCGGAGCTGAACCAGAAAAGCTATAGCTCGGAGCTAGAAAGGGAAAAGCACTGGTGTGAAAGCCGCATGTGAGGTGTTCAAGATGAGGCCACGCCTTTGCGGTCTCTGGTGTGGGAATATGGTCTCTGCTTGCAGGGATGAATTCTCTTGAGTAGGTTACTGGCAGAGGTATTATCCTGTCTGAGTAGATTCCTCTCACTTGGAGACCAATTAGCTTCCTACATGACACGACTGTGCTTCTTGAAGCCATTGTGGAGAGCTTTAGCTGCACTGCTTCGTTCTTTGTGCGAAGAGCCTTTGCCGTTTCTTCAAGGATAAAGCTTGTGTTACTCAGTGTATCGAGGAGTGCATACACAAGTATTTCACTATGTGGCTCACTTGTGGCTGACACCCACACTGGAACGATTGTGGATGTATGGGGGTCTTTAACATTCTGGAAGACTGTATTGGATGTTGCCTCACGTGGTGTGCTTGCCGCTTTACCTTGTGGACGTTCCATTGTGCTTTCTCTTGCACCATCATGGTTTGTTGACATTCTTTCTTCTCTGGTGCGATTGTCGTGGAGACAAGTTGGATCTCCCTTTTCGCATGTTTCGCACATCTTTCTGTTTTGACATTCCTTTGATTGATGGCCAGATTTTAAAAAGCCAAAGCACAACTTCTTCTCTTGAACAAACTTGATTCGCTCAGAGATTGTCTCATTCGTGAATTTGTAACATTTATGCAGACCGTGTCCTGTCTTCTCACAGAAAAGACAGTTTGTGGCGTCTGCTGTTTCATTTGTCTCTGTAGTCAATACGTTTGATACAGGACTTCTATTCGTTAAAATCTTGCCTTTTTTGCTTTCTCTTGATTTTAGAGCATGGAGAGATGTTATTGGGTTGCAAGCTATTTTGGCTTCACGTGTGAGAAATTTAACAAACTGGCTGAAGGTTGGGAACGTGTGATTTTATTCTTCCATTTCTGTGACCTTTCTTTTCCAACTTGAGGTAAACCAGTCTGGAAGTTTAGCAAGCATCTTTAGGTTTTCGTTGCAGTCGTTAAGTACCTCAAGTCCTTTGATCTGTCACATGGCAGCCTCTCAGCTGCGAAGGAAGTCAGAGAGCTCTTGAAGTTCTATGCTGTCTTTGGAACTTATCTTGGGCCATGCATCAAGCTTATCTCTGAAGGCCTTAGCAATGAGGAAAGGATTACTGTACCTCTCTTCTAGGATGGTCCACGTGGCAGGATAGGCTGACTCTGTGCCTAGCAGGAAGTAGCTCTCTATGGCCTTCTTGGCGGGTCCACCCACATACTTTCTTAGATAGTATATTTTTTCTTCAGCTGGGATGTTTTTCCTGTCAACGAGTGTACGAAAGGAGACCTTCCAGTCATTGAACCTCAGTGGGTCTCCACTGAACGTTGTAGGTTCAAGTACAGGTAGAGGACTTGCACTGATGGACTCTGCAAGAGCTCTGATAAGAGCTGAAGTACTGTCTTCTTGTTTTTGTTGTGTCACAGCTTGAGGTGGTGAGTGGTTTTGCAGTTCACTGCTTTTATGCTTGAGTTCTTCTTTCACAACTAGAGGAACATGTTGATGGAGCAGCTCGCTAATTTCTGCATCTGAGCATGCATTCTGTTCATATACTTGATGTTTCGCCTTTGCAGCTTTTAGCTTCTTCACTGTTTCTAATCGCTCTAGTTGTCTGCGCTTGGCTTGTAACTCTCTTTGCCACTCAGTATTTTATGCCTCCTGTTTGGCTGTTAACTGAGCAGCTTCAGCAATCTGTTTGGCTCTTAACTGAGCAGCTTCAGCCTCCAGTATATCAAGTTATTCGATCTGTTGTTCCTGTTCTAGCATTACTTCTAAAGTTGCTTCATTTGCAGCAATTTCAGCAGCGGCTTCTTGTCTTTTGATAGAAGAGAGGAATGAACTTCTAGATGTGGCTCTCGAGTTGCTACGAGAATGATTCGAGGACCTGGTGACATGAGAGCCATTACTTCTCTTAACAAAGGCAACAGATTTGCATACAGACTCTGTCTGGTTTTTACCAATTTCTTCTTCCTCATGACTTTCGTCCTTACTTGTGTCCATTCGTTCTCTTGCAGTCTCAATGATTGTCTTTATAACTGCTTCACGGGTGTCTTCTCTGCGACGTGTTTCATGGTCGGGAATGTCAATGAGCCTCAACTATTCATAAGCAATATTCACATCATTGGAGGTCTTCCTTACCTTAGTGATGTATTCATGCAGCAGGTCATTAGAGCATTGACCACTTAGCGCTTGTTTGGCTTCCTTTGTGATATCTTTCCACCTTTTGTAGCTCACACTGAAACAGTGTACAAGTTTTGTCACTTGCTCATCATGCAGCTCTTGGCCCTTTTCCGTTAACTACTCTTTGGCTCCTATGTGGCTCTTGTGTGGAAAGGCTATCAATTTTTGGATCTTCAGTTGCCTGTGGTTGCTCGTTTTCTACTACACTCACTTCATCACTCTTAGTGTAAGACTCAACATCTGACATTTTACTTTTTTACTTAAGTTTGTTTTTAACTCTAATATTTAATTATCTTTAAAGCTAAGTAGTTAGCCAATTTATATATTAGCTTTGAGTTACCTTAAGCTTATACGCAGCTATTGAGCCTTATTTGAATGAAAATCACAAGTGATAATGATATAGGCAAACCACAAAAAAACTTAGTACATTTCTTCAACACTTATCACTTGAAAGATATTGTCCTTTAAATGTACTTTGTTACTTAGTCTGCAAATACTTACTGCAGATACCTTAATACACAAATCAATATTAACAACCTTTAACTTCCATTAGAAAGTCCCACTTTCTTTGTATGGCACTTTAAAGTCTCTTTGTTGAACCTACATTTACACTAAAACACCTGGACCTTCCAGAAGTAGTTGGATCTTGTGCTGCTGTGTAGATGGCTTCTACAGATGCACACGCTGCGACGGAGATTTCCCGTGCCGTTGTTAGAAATTTAAAATCAATGTTTTGATGGTATAATGTAGTTTAAACATACTGTCAAGTTAAATGCTCTTTTATACTGAAAAAACAGAAATTCTTGTGCACAACCAGTTAAGCTTTTATTCTGAAAATCCTTCATCTCCGGTTAGCATTTAGCATGTGACTAATATACGATTTCCTAAAGAGGTGAATTGAGTAGCGAAATGACATGGTGTGGTGAAAACCGAAACCTACTGGTTTAACACTACAACTATAGATGTCGAGATACTACCATGCTGAATGTTAAATGAAGGTAGTTTATTTGAATACATTATTGTTTACAGACGAGAGTAGCATGTGACAACATCCGGAACTACCGGAAACCAAACCAGCCGTGAAGTATTTTCTGTATTTTTTAGAGTATTGATTACAGCGTTTAGAATGTGTTACATGAAAAGTGATGAAAGAGAATATGAGGAGAAAAGGCGTGTTAAGCATATGTTGAATGTGAAAAGTACCAATCCTCTGTTTAAATGTAACAATGGATATTAGAGACGAGGTGAGCCGGCTGGCGGGGAGGAGCCAGCAGAGGATATATAACAGCACCGGACGAGGGATTCTCTCTCTTCTCTTGCTCATGAGAGCCGGATCACAGCTGTTTTCTGCCTGAACAATATTCTGTCTGTAACACTACCGCGCCTTTTTTTATTAAAGTATCCCATTTGAATCTTCTCAGAGACTCAATTTAGTCTAATTTTAAAGCTTCTCTCCCGTACGCGAGAATAAAGAACATATTTAACACCGTCCATGGATCGCTGCCGTCTGGCGCCGTTCTACTCGTCTACTCATGCGGAGCAGTCGAGTTCTCACTGTAGCTCCCTCCAGTAAATTACACAAGGCTGAGGTCTTGATTAAATACGGGGTTTATTCTTGTGGGACCTATTCCAACCCGTGAGAACTGGGTTGTAAGACAAAAAATATATAAAAGGTAAACAATAAATAAATATGGAATATATGCATGTCATCACTGTTAATGCCGCTAAATAAAACAATAAACGGCACACATATCCCAAACAGCATGTAGCACAAGCTAACAATAGTATGTAGCACAAGCTAGCGCATAGCCAACCCAGTCTCACGGCATTTCGTATTCACCAACACAATTTTTTATCTATTGATGCGTGTTCACCAACACGATTTTCCCCTTTTTTTCGTGTTGCACAGCACGATTTTAAAAGCAATGTATTTCTATTGGTAGTCTTTCCCCTTTTTTTTCGTGTTGCACAGCACGATTTTAAAAGCAATGTATTTCTATTGGTAGTCTCACGGCATTACGTGTTATAGGAAGACCGGAAGCTGTGTGGTTCATAAAAACATGTTCTTACTCAATATCAAGCCACGATCATTGCTTTTATTTAAAATCGTATCATTTCGGACTTTTGTTGCTGTCTGTGAGGAAAATAAATGGGGCTCATTTTTCCTTCTAATTTGTTATTCTTTTCACAATAACACACAATTATCCTTGTTTTTATTTATTTGTTTAATTCTATAATCTCGGGCTTTTTTGACGTCCTTCAGGAACTGAATTTCAAAATAAAAATAACCGGAAACAGACTTAGGCCTATAAGGGACATTTCGAGCATCATCTAGTTTAGGATGGCCGAAGACACTACACTACCCATAATCCCCAGCTATCGTTTAAGACTACAGTCCCCGTGATTAAACTTCAAGTCGGGATTGGATGTTGGAGTGGCAGTGCACCAAGGTTACGGAATCGAAACTGGATCGAACGCCGCCCCCCCCCCCCAACAATTAGAAGTTGCCAGTATTAAACACCAATTATTAACCAATTAAAATGAACTGATTAAACATCTCTCTGACACAGTTTAAACGCATTTCAAGTGGAAGAATTGTTCGTGTCTCCTCTTCGTGTCTCGGGAAGCTGGAAGCTGTATTATTTTCCCAAAACATTTTTTTTCTTTTTTTTAACCGTACTTTACACAACATTGAGTCAAACTTATCCTTGTTTTAATCCTTGTTTTATTTATGTTAAATTGTTGTTGTCGGTTAATTTTCCATTTTATTTATTTTGGTTTAAGATATCATTATTTTTTATTTATTATTATCATGTTAGATGTTTAAACTTTTCTGCATTTTATAAGGCAATATATACTTTTTAGTTTTTGTCCGTAGGCTACTTAGGTTATTAAAGAGTTATCGTGTCAAAATATAGGAAATGTATTAATATTTTATTGTATAATCGGTACAGGAAATTATATCATTCAGAGCACCACCTATTGGCCAAAGACGCTGCCACCGGCATTGCGATCCATCCTCTGACAAAGTAAGTTGGGTCACTAAAGTCTGATACATGTTTTGCTTAGATTTATTAATTGGGGCTTTTTTTTAAGCCTTTACTCGCATGGTTCATCATACATACTGAACTGTTCTAAGTCTGAAAAATGCTTTCGCAATAATCAGCAAAGCAACATTAATGTGAAATTATTCTTGCGGGCGGCTAGCTAGCTAGCTCACGTTCAACATAAGCTTAAACTAGTTTAGCTACTTTTATATCAGCTCATAAGTGGTGTGTGAAAAATATTTGTCTTAATTACGGCTACATACGTCGGTGTTAAAGTGTGAGTTATACGTTATCTTAATCGCTTTTGTTTTACACATGACAGTACTAACGCTGGCCGACATTTTAATATATGTTTGGGGGGAGGGGCATAGTCCACGTCCATGTGCTTGTTACGCGTATGAAACACGTAAATGAACTCAGTCTGTCTAAAGTAGTTAAACCGTCACAATGTGCATAGTTGTTCCAATATTCACGAAATGCTATATCTACATTATTATTATGATTGCACACATATTTCAAATTGCTTTCCATTAGCCCCGCCCCCCAGAAAGTCGGCCATTTTCAAAAATGTGCGTTTGTCATGCATTTTAAGCACATTCTTGCGAACTCCTCCTAGGGGAATGATCGGAAAAATTCCAATGCAGGACAAGTTCAGCCCCTATCCAATATGATACTTAATTGCGGAGCACATTTTTGAAAAATCACTCGTGGAGGTCGTAAGCTAACAGCGAATACACCATTTTTGACGATTTACATGGCGCAAATTGCTCCAAACTGCTCGCATATAGTTTTTCCAATATTCACGAAACGCTGTATACACATTGCTATTATGATTGCACGCATATTTCAAATACCCTTCCATAAGCACCGCCCCCCAGAAAGTCGGCCATTTTCAAAAATGTGCGTTTTTCATGCATTTTAAGCACATTCTTGCGAACTCCTCCTAGGGGAATGATCGGAAAAATTCCAATCTAGGGCAACTTAAGCGCATATCCAATGTGATGCTACTTTGCGAAGGAATAGTTGATTGCTTGAACATGGAGCTCGTAAGCTAATGGAGGTATGTACCATTTTTGACCATTTATGTCACAGACTACCTTAAAGAGCCTGTGACACGAACCCAACAACTGTTGTGCAATGAAATAGTGGGCTTCTAGTAATCTCGAACCGTCAGTTTAAAAAAGAAAAAGCGATACCGTTTCGATAAATATCCATAATTTCGAACATCGTGGGACAATTCCTTCGACTCATTTTGAGGTTTTGGGGGAAGCCGGAAGTGACGTCAATGCGGGAACGCTTCACTGTGCGGCGAGAGAGCCAAACACGGACAAAGTGTGTTGTCATGCGTAGAAATGGTGAATTACTGAGTTTAGGCACGTTAATAACGTTTTAATGAAGTTGACTGCAGTATATTCATATTTGTCAGTGCTTTCATGTCAATTCGGTGAACATAAACATAAATTATCGTGATGAAGATGATGATTAAATTAGGATTAAAAATCGGTAGTGAGAGCTGCTGAATTTCCTCCCGTCGGATGTGATATAAAAACAAATCGATTATTTTTGTAGTTGTAAACTCAAGTGGATGAAACTACATTTATTAGTGCTTTCATGTAAATTCGGCGAACATATGATACATTAAATGATCGTGAGGATGATGATTTAAAAATATTTTGTTTGAGCCGGTCTGCATTTCCTGATGAGAAAACAAACCTTAGCTTTTTGTAGTTGCAGTCAGTGGTGTAGTGGGCGTTGGACGCGGGGGTACGCCGTACCCCCACTTATTTGAAGCATGATTTCTTTTTTTAATAGTCTAATACATCTAAAATCATTGCCAGTGTTATCAGTTGCAAGTGTGTGTTTGTTGTAATAATGACGAAAACATAATAGGCAGATTTCACAGTAATTATAATAAAAACGTAGCTCAAGCATTTATGCAACTTGATTTGAAGCGTGTGTGTGTGTGTGTGAGGGGCAGAACACAGCATTTTTATTATTTGTCCCGCGTCCCACACATTGAGACTATGTCCCGCATTTGAGTGATAGTCGCGCAGAAAGGCCAGATCGGTTCGCTGACAGCCGGCAACGCCCTTTATTATTATATTGTCTAAACGGCATCATGTAAGTTGCGCTGACAGGCGACACAGAGGTCCCCAAGCCCCCCCCCGTTGACAGTTCACGAGCGCGTCCATAGTGTCTCCCGTCCACCCACAACCCCGTCCACCCTGTAATACATCCCCACTACACCACTGGTTGTAGTAGTACACCAACATGGATTAAACGTGTGGTTTTTTTTACCACAATGTTGGGGAAATTAATGGATAAAATACACGGATTATTATTATTATTATTATTATTATTATTATTCCCACTCCGATCGGGAAACTAGGTCCACCGTTTCCCCGCAGCGAGGCTCCCCCCGTTGACAGTTTACGTGGGCTGGGCTGGGTGCAGTGGCGGACTGGCCATCGGGACGAATCCCGATGGGCCGGTACCGAAGTGGGCCGGTCGGATAAGTCACTAGCACATCCCACACTCCCCCCGTTGACAATTTACTAGTGGTACCGAAGTGGGCCGGTCGAGAGTCCCGGGCTGATTTTTAGTCCCAGTCCACCACTGGCTACATGACCGTATGATCGCCCATATTGACGCACCTAATTCCTAAACTTCTAACAGATACAACATAAACCGATCCCTCAGCCTCATATGAGCTCTCAGACACGTTCAAAATTAAACTGTCATCGCTGTCTGAGCTTGCTGCTGTGTGCCCCATCGTGCGTTTACATGCAAATGCTGGGATCCTGAACGGTGCAGCTGGAGCGCTGTGCCCGCAATGACGTCACACATAATTTGGCGGGACTTGAAGAATCCCCGAGAAGATCTAGAAAATTGTCAACATTGAAGGGCAGATTAATGGTTATCAAAGTACAAATATCCAAAATCAGTTCAGTAATGGTTTTCAAGGGGACAATATTTACTCAAATTGATGGGTTTGGATGATGGGGGAAACTCGTGTCACAGGCTCTTTAAGCTACTAAGACCTGCCTGCCTCATCCACACACACACACACACACACACACACACACACACACACACACACACACACACACACACACACACACACACACACACACACACACACACACACACACACACACACACACACACACACACACACACACACACACACACACACACACACACACACAGAGAGAGAGAGACACACACACAGAGACACACACACAGAGACACACACACAGAGACACACACACACACACACACACACACACACACACACACACACACACACACAGACTACATTAAGCGACTGAGACCTGCCTGTCTGCCTTCACCATCAACTCTCTCACACACACACACAGGGGCGCCGTAAGGGGGTGAAAAGTTAGGACGATTCTAAGGGCCCGTGACTGACAGGGGCCCCAAAAAGTGTAGAACATTAAGAAAAAAATGTTTAAGTAACCTTTCATCAATCATCAATAATTAACATTAATATAACATTATATTGATAATACACTCACTAAACTTACGATTCATTCACTTTTTTTGTTCGAAAAGTTAATTATCCAAAGCCTCTGTATACCCCCCTCTATTTACATGTAATGGTTTGGTCCTGTCTCCAAACGCTGTGCGGCACCGCTCTTTCTAGCAGAGTGAGAGCATGTGAGGCAGGGATGCAAGTACTTACGTGTGTACGGTGTCTCAACGACTAACAAAGTCAGGCTTTCAAAAAAGAAAAGAAAGGAGAGAAAGACAAGAGAGAGTGACAGTATGTCACCCAGTTTTGCTCTGATTTAACACCACCATCAGGCCTTTTCACTTCCATTTTGTTGTCCATTTACACTTTAACACCCGCTTATTTTGTAGTTGGTATGTATATTTAATTAGAAAATCTGCTGCTTATGTTTTTTTTTTGTGATAGCATTTTTATAAATGATAATATTGGTGTTAATGTTCACTTTATTTTTAATTTAAGTGGTCATGTATATTTAAGTAATATTTATTTTGATTTATGAATGTTCCATTCAAAAATGTTATTAAAAAGGCATGTACACCATAAAAGATGAATATTGAGGTCTATTGTCAGGAATGTTAGTGTTATATCAAATAGTGAATTCTACTGCAGCAGAATGTTGCAGTATAATTTGCAGTCTGCACAGTGTTATATGTTCACAGCTCAGTGTCTGTAAATATTGATCGCTTAGTATTGGACTACAAGATAGATGCAAGCCTGTGCAGGTAGAGTTATTTAAAGCATAAATGAGTCGGTTGGGTTCTGGAGGTGTGGTTACAGCAATTGTGCTTGGTTTGCGTGGCCTGTGCCTGGTGGTGGGGCCCAATGTGATATATTTTCATGGGGCCCAAAATCCCTGGCGGCGCCCAAGCACACGCACACACACACACATACACACACACACACACACACACACACACACACACACACACACACACACACACACACCTACACATTGTAGAACAAACACAAACAGCTCCTAAAGCATAACTAAATATCAATCAGGCTACAGCCCTTGTATATTTTATTATGTGAAGCACTATATGGTTTCATGAAAAATATCTACTGTTTATTTGTAGATATCTCCTAAAGCCTACAAATAAAGTGTGAAATGTAGGCCTGTTACATATATTATTGAGCGATATATATCATACACACTGTTCTGCTTTCTGCACTGACCTCAGCAGCTGTTCTCACTGTAAACATCGCCTCACAATGAAAGCATAACCTAACATCCAGGGGAGATGTGATTAGTGAGTAAACAAACAAACGGTAAAGGGCAGAAAGTCTGATGCACATTTGATCATCTTGAATAACTTATAATCACAACGGGAACAGTTTGCAGAGCTGTGCTTCGTTGACATCCAGCCATGCGTCACGCCTCTTTTAAACATCACTGTTGGCTGAAATCGTCTCCGGAGAATACTTCAGTGTACCCTCGGTTATAGCTCCTCCAGAGACACTCCTCTCTCCTCTAAATCAGTGTATCCTCGGTCACGGCTCCTCCAGACAGCCTCCTCGATAATCGATCCTCGACGAGCCTTCAGAGAAATTAGTTTTCCTTCCAGACCGCGCGCCGACATCCGTTTCCGGGTTGCTGCCGGAGGACCTGGGAGTCTGGGACGCGAAATTAGAGAAATGACTAACGGCTCATTTCCGAGGACTCGCGCGCGTCTGCTTGACGCCGGGACGACCGGCCGCCCTCCCCGACAGGCGCACGGACGCGAGGGCCCGCTCATCACTGCGCGCACAAGTGCGACCGCAGTTTTAATTATTATTATTTTTAGTCGCCATCTTTCCTGTTTTTGAGGCCTTTAGGATGCTGACAAAGTTGTATAATTTTGCACGGACGCCAGGACCGGTGAAAATTGCAACATTCTGGAGTCAATGGGTTCAAATATTCCAACGTGCTCAATAGCGCCACCTATCAAAATCCCATTTCGGAATACATTTACAAAGGGGTGAACCTGTTCTACAAATAATCCTCTTGGAACCCTAAGCTCCGCCTACATGTTTTTTCTTCTAAATTAGCATAATGTTCAAAACAGTTAAATATTCACTTAAATTTCAATTTTCAGTTTTTAAACACCAAACTTCATATCCAGCATCGGTGGAGGGTCAGACACATTACTGTAGAAAATGAGCATGTTAGGACGATAAATATTGCCACCGTCAATCAAAACGTACTTGCAAAAAGGCGGGGCTTAGAAAGAAATTCTCATAACTCATCAACAATGTATTCAAACAACACAGATTTCGGTAGATAGGTTCAGACTGTCTTGGGGAATAGGCACACCAAAGCATTTTCATTTTGGACTATAGGGGGCGCCAAAAACACCACCAATTTATAACTCAAGAGCGGATGGACTAATTATTATTATTATTTTTTAGACATACTACGAACTCAGATTTAAAGTGTCGCAAAAAATTCAGAATGTGGGCATGGCCTATATATTTTTTTTAAATTGCGATAGCATAAAATGAGCTTCGGACGCAAAACTTGGGACACACGTCACAGCCCACGACCTTTTCGAGAATGTAAAAAAAAAACGTAATTTTTCAAAAAAGCTGCTCACTAGGGCCCCCTATTGTGTGGTAGTCACATATAGTTTCTTAGAACTTCACGATATTTGGCACAGACATTCCTCATAGAATTGCGGACATATTTGTAAATAGATTCCATTAGCCCCGCCCCCCAAAAAGTCGGCCATTTTGAAATATGTGCATTTTTCAGCCATATTAAGCACATTCTTGCAAACTGCTCCTAGGGGAATGATCGGAAGAATTCCAGTCCAGGACAAGTTCAGCCCCTATCCAATATGATGCCAAATTGAGAAGAACATATTTGATAGCTCAATCGTGGAGGTCTTAAGCTAACAGCGAATACACCATTTTTGACGATTTACATGTCGCAAATGACTCCAAACTACTCCAAATTACTCAAATACAGTTGTTCCAATATTCACAAAACGCTATATCTACATTACTATTATGATTGCACACATATTTCAAATTGCCTTCCATTAGCCCCGCACCCCAGAAAGTTGGCAATTTTGAAAAATGTGCATTTTTCATGCATTTTAAGCACATTCTTGCGAACTCCTCCTAGGGGAATGATCAGAAAAATTCCAATGCGGGACAAGTTCAGCCCCTATCCAATATGATACTTAATTGCGGAGCATATTTTGGAAAAATCACTTGTGGAGGTCGTAAGCTAACAGCGAATACACCATCTTTGATGATTTACATGTCGCAAATTGCCCCAAACTGCTCGCATATAGTTTTTCCGATATTCACGAAACGCTGTATACACATTACTATTATGATTGCACACATATTTCAAATTGCTTTTCATTAGCCCCGCCCCCCAGAAAGCTGGCCATTTTGAAAAATGGGCATTTTTCATGTATTTTAAGCACATTTGTGCTAATTCGTCATAGGGAAATGATCTCAATAATTCCAATCTAGGGCGACTTAAGCGCATATCCAATGTGATGCTACATTGTGAAGGAATAGTCAATCGCTTGAACATGGAGCTCGTAGGCTAATGGAGAATGTACAATTTTTGACCATTTATGTCACAGACTACCTTCAGCTACTGAGACCTGCCTGTCTGCCTGCACCATCAACTCACACACACACAAACACACACACACACACACACACACACACACACACACACACACACACACACACACACACACACACACACACACACACACACACACACACACACACATTGTAGAACAAACACAAACAGCTCCTAAAGCATAACTAAATATCAATCAGGCTACAGCCCTTGTATATTTTATTATGTGAAGCACTATATGGTTTCATGAAAAATATCTACTGTTTATTTGTAGATATCTCCTAAAGCCTACAAATAAAGTGTGAAATGTAGGCCTGTTACATATATTATTGAGCGATATATATTATACACACTGTTCTGCTTTCTGCACTGACCTCAGCAGCTGTTCTCATTGTAAACATCGCCTCACAATGAAAGCATAACCTAACATCCAGGGGAGATGTGATTAGTGAGTAAACAAACAAACGGTAAAGGGCACAAAGTCTGATGCACATTTGATCATCTTGAATAACTTATAATCACAACGGGAACAGTTTGCAGAGCTGTGCTTCGTTGACATCCAGCCATGCGTCACGCCTCTTTTAAACATCACTGTTGGCTGAAATCGTCTCCGGAGAATACTTCAGTGTACCCTCGGTTATAGCTCCTCCAGAGACACTCCTCTCTCCTCTAAATCAGTGTATCCTCGGTCACGGCTCCTCCAGACAGCCTCCTCGATAATCGATCCTCGACGAGCCTTCAGAGAAATTAGTTTTCCTTCCAGACCGCGCGCCGACATCCGTTTCCGGGTTGCTGCCGGAGGACCTGGGAGTCTGGGACGCGAAATTAGAGAAATGACAAACGGCTCATTTCCGAGGACTCGCGCGCGTCTGCTTGACGCCGGGACGACCGGCCGCCCTCCCCGACAGGCGCACGGACGCGAGGGCCCGCTCATCACTGCGCACACAAGTGCGACCGCAGTTTTAATTATTATTATTATTATTAGGAAGAACAACTTGGTGTGGTGTGGAGGGGATGTAGGAAGCAAGGGCAGGTGGGGAGAGATGGGGCTTCAAGGTTCAAGGTTATTTTGTTTTAAATGTGTCTTGGAGATAAGGACCAGCTGCACACAATAAAATCCAGTATAACACAAAACCAATAAGAAACACGGTGACACATGGCACACCAACAATCAATCATCGTCCAGCCTCAGCTTTGGTATTCTTTCACAACCATTTTATGGGTTTATTAGACAGACTGAGCAAACATAAACATATGTGGGGAACATAGTGCTGCGTATCAGGGTTGCGAAGTGCAAAAAAAGGCAGAGGAGGTAGAGAGATACAAAGTTTCATATGCTGAAGCAACAGAAAAGAAAAAACACCAAACGGACCCTAGAGATACCCGACATTTTAGTCTAAAAATAAAGGGTCTGGAGTGTAAGGACAATCGAGGAGCCAGTACCTGTGACCGAAGGTGGTGAGGCCCATCATGGAACATGAAGATTTAACAAATACATAGTAGGCGGCGATATATGCTCCTAGTGGTAGCGATTCGCCATTAAACAAAGAAGAAGAAGAAACATCAGGGGGAAAGAGAGGGAGACACACAAGCACCCACTCCGGCACGTAACACATGTACACACACAGTTGGAGCTAATGCCCTTTGAAAAGGACTGTTTTTGTGAGCTTCTGTCTCATGCTGCCACTCTGTAAGCTCAGAGTAGTTGTTTTTGCAATGTGATGCAGCCTTGGCTTAAAAAACAGGGACACAACTAATGTCAACAGCATATGGTGGTGACTGTCAATGCCATACTGTGTGTCGGCAATGTGCTCCCCGAGCAAAAAAACATCCTCTGGACCAGTGGCGGCCGGCCCATAGGGGCGCTAGGGGCGCCGCCCCACCTCTTCCCACATACAAAAAAAAATATTAAAAAAAATATATTAAAAAATATATATATTTAAAAAAAATATATTTTATATTTTTTATTTTTAATGAACAAGGTAAATATCATACAATTGGTATAAGTAAAATGTATAATCTACAATAAAATCTTGTTTAAAATTGTGTTACGATGTCTAAAGTTACTGATAAGTCACATGTTTCCTGCCTGGCCTTGCCCTTGGCATTAGTTTATCATTACGGGGCGCTGCCCCCGAGCCAAACAGCAGCAACCAGCATGTTGCAAAAGTCTCAATAGTAAACTGTGCCGCCGAAACATAATTTCAGCCAATCAGCGCCGTCAAATATTTTGGTCACGAGAGCGCTCACGTTGGCGCCCACGTTGCTTACGTGCGTTGACGTGAGTTGTTTTTTAGACTCGTGAGGAACTGGGGTAGTATCTATAGTAACGCAGTGTAGGCGGAGCCGTGACGTCATCTTCAATGAGCTCCCCAGAAAAACAACACAGCCGTTAGCTCTTAGAATTCAGAGCTCACAGCTCTTCATATCTGTTCAGAAACTAGACAAAAGTTAAACAAGTACAAGCCACATACTGTCTGTGTCATGGCGAATACAGTCGCTGGTTTATTTATGTCTGTATAGGCCGTTGTTGTAAGTGTGGACGGTCGGAGCATTTACAACCTTAGCTTAGCCAAATCTCCATTAGAAAACACGCATTTTAAAAGGTTTTTCACCTGCCGTCTGTCTGCAGACTTGTCAAAGCCTTAATTCATGGTTTTTACTATCCGGTATCAGTATGTTGTTACTTCGGCATCATTTTGAAACGTGTATTACAATTAAATCACGGTCAAATATGTTCATCTTGTTGTAGTTGTAGCCCCCTTGACAGCGATTCTCTCTCTAGTTTAGACTGCGGTCAAGCCAGCCTCCACTCGGAAAAACCTAGTCAAGCCAGCCCTCACGTGATATTGCAGTGCGCGAATATCCTATGCATTACGGTAGAGTAAAAAAAAATCCTCCCTCTGTGTTTAGATGAGAATAAAACAAAAACTGTCCAGTATCAAAGACTCATTTCACTTCAGGGTGATAGCAGGACATCCCATCTACTGTAGTCACTCAAAATAAGGACATTCTGATGTACAGTTTCAAAATAAAAGACCTTTGGGGACAGGGATGATAGCTCATATATGAGACTTCAAAAGTCTTTTATTTTAAAACTGTACATCAGAATGTCCTGATTTTTTCTGAGTGACGACATGGGGTGTCCTGCTATCACCCTGGAGTGAGATGGATCTATGATACTGGACAGTCTTTGTTTTATTGTCATCCAAAAACAGGGATGGTAGCTCATATATGAGACTTCAAAGGTCTTTTATTTGGAATCTCTACATCAGAATGTCCTGATTTTTTCTGAGTGACTAGATGGGTTGTCCTGCTATCAACCTGAAGTGAAATGAGTCTTTGATACTGGACAGTTTTTACACAGAGGGATGATTTCTTTTGACTCTACCGTAATGCATAGGATATCACGTGAGGGCTGGCTTGACTAGGTTTTCCCGAGTGGAGGCTGGCTTGACCGCAGTTACTTTAGCATACTCAGCCCGACTCAGCCTGGTTGTTCCTGGCCCTAGAACCACGATTTTATGGGGCCATTACATCACCAGAAGTCCCAATTTAAGGGGTAATTTCTCCCCAAAAAATGTTTTTACTCACTATATCAACAGCCCCAACAAAAATATTTTCAACCAGCCGCCACTGCTCTGGACCTATCCTCTTCCGCACAATGTAGAGGACCTCTTGCAGTCTGATGGGCTGTGATCGTCTGGAATCTGCTGATGCCTGGCGAATTACCCACTCTGCTGCCCTGACAACACTCACTGTGCCTTCAGACGGAATCACCAGGCCTCCATTGTTTCTTAAAGTCAGCAGGTGGTAGCTCTTGTCCTTACTAGCAGATGCAGCGTCCGTCACCAGGCTGGCATGGCAGACATCAAAGGACAGCTTCTTGAAAGTCCGTCGCACAACAAATCCTGAAATTAGAGGTGGACCGATTAATAATAATTAATAAGCATGGGGAAATTAGAATTTTCGACGGACTGTGAATATTTCTTTTTTTGGACTATCGGCCAATTAATCGCCCATCGTTTTCACCGCAGATTTTTCTTAATACTCCAAATGGTTTCTGTGACACTTCCAGATACTGTATATGTCCAGTGGTGTAGTGGGGATTTTTTTACTGGGTGGACAGGGTGGTGGGTGGACGGAAGACACTATGGACGCGCTCGTGTACTGTCAACAGGGGGGGGGGGGGGGGACCTCTGTGTCGCCTGTCAGAGCAACTTACATGATGCCGTTTAGACAATATAATAATAAAGGGCGGTGCCGGCTGTCAGCGAACCGATCCGGCCTTTCTGCGCGACTATCACTCAAATGCGGGACATAGTCTCAATGTGTGGGACGCTGGACAAATAATAAAAATGCTGTGTGTGCAGTCCCGCACAGTGCTGGACACCTGGTCACCCTACACACACGGTTCTGCCCCTCACCAACACACTCTCACTCCATAATCGTCCAGGAGCGAAGTTTGGTCAGGGTCCGGTGGCGTGCAGTTGTGACGCTCCTAGGCTCCTTCAGATTCATAAAGGGACGTAAATAGCTTTCAACTGATCGCAATGCATTCCTGACGATTGATTTTACAGTGATATCTGCACTACTCATCGACTAAAAAACACCAGATTATCCTTGTTAATTACACAACATTGATTGGTTTAAATTGTGTGCAATGCTTTTGTATTTTTCCCCTTCGATTCGGAGAAACAAATATTTTTTCGGAGTAAAGGATGGCAGAATCCCCAGCTATCGTTTAGGACAGGGGTTGGCAACCCGCATGCGGCCCTTTAAGCCCTCTGCTCTGGCTCCCTTGAGTTCAGACAAAAATAAGAAGGAAATAAAATAAAAGTACTTGTAGGACTATTTATATTTTGTCGCACGGTTGAAAATGTTTCGTATCTTGTATTTTGAGGTGATACTGTGACACATAAATAAAAAACAAAACGGTTTTAATTAGGTCAACTAAAATATGCATCACATCCTGCTATGGTCCCGCGCGAGCGCCTTTTCTTGGAGGCACTCGCGCGGGGACCCCCGGCTCGATGAGCGAACTATGGATAAATCAAAGAAAAGTACCGGAGGAACACAGGATTTAATTCTGTGTGGACAGAGTTATATGCTTTCACAGCAAACGATGCTGGTTTACTGGTATGTTTGATATCTAGAGAGAAGTTGTCAAAGGTGCTGCAGCCTTTACGTATCGAGGAACAACATGGGAGAGGAAGACAGCTGACGATCTTCAGTCATAATTCAATGGGGTATGTAATTTATTTCAGAAAACACTTTTTGTTATATTCCATGCAATGCTCTTAACGATCTTTGACAATAAATACATACAAAAATTCATCTCTGGAAGCCGGAGCGCTGTAAAAAGCACGACCAATCATTTTAGCCGACCCAGCTAAAATAACTGGATGGCCTACCTGCCTGTCAGCCTTCCATCTCTGTTCCATCTGTGCACAAACTTATCTCGTGGCCTCATTGATGATGCACGTTTGTATGTGTTGGAGGAGGGACTCTGTAAGAAAGTCTGAAGGAAGAGGCCTATTTTTTCCGGTTGTGTATTTTCAAATTCTAGCGCACTCGAGCTGGTTTCTCCATTCTTACCTACCCTACCTTTAACTCTTTTTAGGGTGCAGCTATACAGATGGAGCACTGAATTTCGGACTCCAGCTTACAGCTTCCTGCCTACCACCAGCCAAAGACCAGTATAGAGGAATGTTAAGCCCTCCCACTATTTTCCAAGAGGGCGTTGCCAGATTTTCAATTTCAGGTTTTAACCAGGAGATGGCGCTTCATTCACAAATACAGAAAGACAAGTTTCATGGACTTTCAGTTGTGTTTTGAAGAGCATTTTAACACATCAATATTTTAGATCAACTAAAGTATATCTAATCTTGTAATTCAATAATATATAGTCTTTATATATTAAATAATCATAATTATAATGTAAATGTTTACATTACACTTCTTTATTTGTTATGCTCATACTTTAACCTTTACAATCGTTTGCTTTAATATGCAGTATATTTTTGTGTTTGCTTCCTCCTACTCCCTTTCGGACACATACTGTATGATTTATTATTATTATTAATATGAAGATATTATTAAGATAAGATAAGATGTTACTTTATTGATTGAACATTTTAGTTTAGAATGTGCTGTCCCACGGTGATTCAGAAGGCTCACAGGTCACATTCCGACCATTATTTAAAACAATAGGTGCTTTCACACCTTCTACAGTTTGATTTGTATAGAGGGAGCTCTGTCAGTTTTCGAATTACTCATTTGCTTTCGGGGAGCCCTATTTTTCAGAGCACATCCTGCTACTAAATATGTCACACGCACGCTCTGTTGACTGGCGCAGCAGCGCGGATGCGATCGATTGCTATAAAAACACTCTTCTACAAATACAGACGGTGTCACTATGCCGGCGGATGTGGCCGTTGTTGAAGCCTCTTCAGGCTCCGCATCGGCAGGCCTCTCCCTCGGTGTGGAGCTGTCAAACTCGACCCTAACGCCGCTTACAGCCGGCCAACTAAAAGTTGTTTTCCGTTCACGTTGTCATTTTTAGACTCCTTCGCTTGTTTGCTTGTGAATCCAAAAGCTGTGACGCTTGGCTGTTTTCGTTTTGCCATATTTTCTTATTACACAGCCAGAGTTAAAAAAATATCAATATGAACATTTCAAATACCGCGCCGGCATCACCGCCATAATCATAGCAACGTAAGTAAGAATGCAGCGCCGCCACATACAGATGGCAACACCCAGACATATTCACAAATATAAAACAAATATTTAGAAACTGTAATGAACAATAACTATTATTTATTTCAAGAACTGTTATTTACAGAAACTCTACATTTCTAATCTGTGTGACACAAATATGCACGACTGTTTTGGGCTCCCCCTATTTATCTCAAAGTCAGCCTTCAGGGGAGCTCCCTCCCTCTTCGGGGGAGCCAAGCTCCTCCTAGCTCGCCCCCATTTCGAACAGTGTCTGTGGCTGAATGGCCAGCGATTAGGTGCGGCGCATTTGTCATAGGTGATCAGAGCTAACTGCCTGCCGTCAGATTTCATTTAAAAAACAGATCTGATTTTAAGACTATTTCTGCGCTCATAAAGAATGATAAGAAAAAGAATAATGCGTATTGAACTGGTTTCATTAATTAGTGAGTTTATTTAATACTAGAACCGCCAATCGGGTCAATTTGTGTGATGTGTTGTTGTGTGTGTGCAATGTAACTTTTTTTCAATAAAATATTAAAGTCTCCCAGTCCCTGACTTTTCCTGAAAGTGTGTTATGTAGCACCCTATGTTGTTAAAAATTGCATTCTAATAGCGGGATTTGACGGGTTTAGGTAGGCCTATACAAAAACCTCTGGCGGTTCTAGTGTTAAGGTAATTAGGTACAGTAGAAGCCCTTTTTTTATCAGTAACGAATTTAGCAGTTGGACATAAAAGTCAACTAACTGAGGCTCACTTGCAATGACAGTGTTGTGTCAAACTGTAAGTTTGTCACTCAGAGTAACCTACCGTTAATTTAGCTGCTGGAGAAGAAAGATCAAGGGGGGAGGGGGGGAGAGAGCTGTGGTTGATGGGCCATTAGTTGTGTAAATACACAGCTGAGAGCTGCCGTTTCATTCAGACTGTTTAAAAAACTGTAACAACGGACTATTTTTCTTAGCGGATGCATGTCAATTTAAATCAATACATATAATTATTTTTTAAATCAATACATACAACTATTTTTTAAATCAATAAAAAAAAATAATAATAAGTGTATTATGTTGTTACATCGTTTCAGATGTTATGTTTCAGTTGTGCTCTGTCTATGTTCAGTGATGCAAACTTGTCACCTTTCGGCGAAATTCGCTGTTTTGAATCCAAAATAAGTCGTTTGTGTGATTCATGTAGATCTGCAATACAAATATTTTTTGGGGTATGGGGGGGGCTGGGACCCGGAGTAATCTGCGGCCGTGAGCTGTTATGTGCCATAATGACACGCATGGTGTTCTTTTTTTATATATTATAATGAAGTACGAGCTGTGTGCACGAGTCTTCCTGCCTGTCGGCTCTGCTCATGGATGTATAATAAGGCTCTGCTGCTCCGAGATGATGGTCTAGCTTCAGCAGCTACATTACCTACGGGTGCGTTCGTTAATATTAACTGTGCGTCCGGAGTCACTGTGGCGCAGACTGGACCGCTGGTGAACAGCTGTTAGAACGGGCTGTTCAGGTGTTCAGAGCAGAGCTCCCTGTCGGAGCGGCAGAGCGTGATGTGAACTGAAAAGTTTTTCTGTGGCAATATTATTTAAGGAATCGTTGAGCTAGCTAGCTAGCATACATTGTCACTATCTGCTAACGTTAGCTTTAGCCTTCTATTTCTAATAGTTTTTTTCATAGGCTATAAACAGAGGTGGTATAAGTATATATATTGTACTTGAGTAAAAGTAGAAGTACTCAGATCTTGTACTTGAGTAAAAGTAATAGTCCCAGAGTGTAGGAATACTCTGTTACAGTAAAAGTCCTGCATTCAAAATGTTCCTCAAGTAAAAGTAGAAAAGTATTATCATCAAAATATAGTGAAAGTAGCGACAGTAAAAGTAGTCATTGTGCAGATTGGTCCATTTCAGAATAATAGATATGATATGTGTTAAATATGTTCTTTATTCTCGCGTCCAGGAGAGAAGCTTTAAAATGAGACTAAATGGAGTCTCTGAAAAGATTCAAATGGGATACTTTAATTAAAAAAGGCGCGGTAGTGTTACAGACAGAATATTGTTCCGTCAGACAAACAGCTGTGATCTGGTTCTCCTGAGCAAGAAGACACCGGATCTCTCCCCCGGCGCTGCTATATATATCCTCTGCTGGCTCCTCCCCGCCAGCCGGCTCACCTCGTCTCCAATGTCCGTTATTGCATTTAAACAGAGGATAGGTTCTTTTCACATTCAATATATGCTTAACACGCCGTTTCTCCTCATATTCTCTTTCATCACTTTTCATTTAACACATTCTAAACGCTGTAATCAATACTCTAAACAATACTTCTCGGCTCGTTTGGTTGCCGGTCATTCCGGATGTTGTCACATGCTACTCTCGTCTGTAAACAATAATGTATTCAAATAAACTGTACTTTCATTTAATATTCAACATGGTAGTATCTCGACATCTATCGTTGTAGTGTTAAATCAGTAGGTTCCGGTTTTCACCACACCAAGTCATTTCGCTCCTCAATTCACCTCTTTAGGAAATCGTATATTAGCCACATGCTACATGCTAACCGGAGATGTAGGATTTTCAGAATAAAAGCTTAACTGCTTGTGCACAAGAGTAGCTTAAACATACCGTCAGTTCAAACGCTCTTTTATACTGAAAAACCAGAAATTCTTGTGCACAAGCAGTTAAGCTTTTATTCTGAAAATCCTTCATCTACGGTTAGCATGTAGCATGTGGCTAATATACGATTTCCTAAAGAGGTGAATTGAGGAGCGAAATGACTTGGTGTGGTGAAAACCGAAACCTACTGATTTAACACTACAACGATAGATGTCGAGATACTACCATGTTGAATATTAAATGAAAGTACAGTTTATTTGAATACATTATTGTTTACAGACGAGTAGCATGTGACAACTTCCGGAATGACCGGCAACCAAACGAGCCGAGAAGTATTGTTTAGAGTATTGATTACAGCGTTTAGAATGTGTTAAATGAAAAGTGATGAAAGAGAATATGAGGAGAAACGGCGTGTTAAGCATATATTGAATGTGAAAAGAACCTATCCTCTGTTTAAATGCAATAACGGACATTGGAGACGAGGTGAGCCGGCTGGCGGGGAGGAGCCAGCAGAGGATATATATAGCAGCGCCGGAGGAGAGATCCGGTGTCTTCTTGCTCAGGAGAACCGGATCACAGCTGTTTGTCTGACGGAACAATATTCTGTCTGTAACACTACCGCGCCTTTTTTAATTAAAGTATCCCATTTGAATCTTTTCAGAGACTCCATTTAGTCTCATTTTAAAGCTTCTCTCCTGGACGCGAGAATAAAGAACATATTTAACAATTGGCGAGCTAGCCCAGGATCTCGCAAAACCGGGAGAGACTACAGCAGGCTGCTTGCTGGACCCGCTGGCATCCGTTCAGCACACAGAGAGCTCAAATCAACTAGGTATGGAGAAACCTGTTATATCGAATTCTTCAATAGTTAATGTAGGACAATGTTAGTTCTGTGTGTTTGACGGCGGCCAGCGGATCCTGAAAATAGCTGTGCAATTTAAGTTAAAACAAGCCTATATTGATAAATATTGGTAGCATTACCACGTGGCGTTGCTTTGTTACAGGCAGGGTGAGTTCAATTTCTTTTTTTCTATTTAACCCTGCATGCTATTCGTTTGTCTGTTAGTACATGTCGGCTAGAGGCCAATCACTATATGTGTCTTTTGTGGCGTTTTACGTGAATGGTTTTAGGCCATTAAGCAGTCGGGACTGCTTGAGGCAAAGACACAGCCAAAGTTTGAAGCTAAGGTTATTGGAGTGAGTGTTTTATGTAACAACAGCGTGAGGCTGTTTTAAAAAAGTCCTATTTCAAGGGAAAGGCCTGAGTAGTTTGAAGCTCTCAGTGGTTACACCATTCTGTTTTTCAAGACATTGCGTTGTGGATTACGGCAGGAAGTGCGACATTCGTGCGTTAGATAGACGATATTCTTCTAATTGTGTTTGCTTAGCGTCCTATTTGTCCCATAAATAGCGTGTTTAAACAGAAGAAATGACCATACTGGCTCTTAAAGTCAAAACATTTACGTACATGGGTAGAGGGCTATGACGTAAGGGTATGAGGCCCATTTATCATTGTAAACTAAATGGAAATGTTATTTTAAACTACAGTGTTGTGTGTTGAATTTACTAGACAAAATATCACCTCACCAATTTCAACTCCAGGTGTTTTCTCAAATCCCTTTGTTCTTCAGGTCAAAGGTTGGAAAACCAGTTGCCATTTTGTCTTGACCTCATGTTCACGGTGAGCCACGGCAGTCACCATTTCATGAAATGCTAATTGAAGTACTCTGTTTGCTTTAACACACTGAGGCTAGGCATTCCATCTTCTAAAGAACATCATAATTCTTGTTAGAGTTAGAACTATTGGAAGTACTTCTGCTGGTAAATGTGTATTGGCGGTTTTGGTGAATATTCTTCTTTGCAAATGTGTATTGGCGGTTATGTGTTGTGTTGTTTAACCATAGTGTAAATTCCTATTTTAAAGATATTTTTGAGGAAACTACGTTTCTCCTTTGTTAAAAACGAGTCAGTTTTGAAACAGCTATTCCCTAGTGGATTAAGCTGGAATTTAAAATAGCGCACTCTGGTGGTAGTACAGAATTATTACCCAAATAGCGGAAACACCATAACATTGTGATTTTGAACCAAATTCATATTTCAAAGTCAAAACCATACACGGTACAACTTTATTTTAACATTTCATATTTTAATTTTGCATATTTTTTATATATTAATTAACTTTATTAATATTTTACCTTAAACTTAAAAAAAAAAAAAAAGACATCTATAAAAATAATAAAACTTTGAGCAAAAAAAAAAAAAAAAAATTAAATTAAAGTTCGGACGAACAGCAACGAAGGTGCTAGTCAGAAGATTAGTGCTTCATCTTTGATAGGTTAATAAATAATTAGAGAACATGTCACCAAAACAAACTAAGTTGAGACTAGACGCAGGGCCAGGCTCAACTGCAGATATCAAGGAAAGGGTAAAAATCAGATCCGATGCTTCAACAGTTTCAAGAATCAGTCTTTATTTATTTATTCTTGAGTAACTTTACTGATTTGTGGTGTTGTGCGTAAGGCAATATCTCATTTGAGTGAGGGGCACCAGCCCTTCATGCAGGTCACTCTCTGAGAGAATAGTTCATATTTTCCCTCCAGTTTGGAGAAATATTATTTTATCATATGTTAGTTCAGCAGTGTCAACCAATCCTCTAATCCTAGAGTTATTGAGACGCATTAGCGACACCAGGGGTATTGTTTTTCGCAGCAACGATGACGCATAATACCATTACAAAAGCCATTATTGAAACAAGTAAACTATTAGAAGTGCTAATTGCTGATTTTTTTTTTTAGTGAATATGCATTTATACCATCAGAAAACCATAAATCATACGATATTTTTGTACCCCTTGTGGGTACACGGAGAAGTTATATTTATTTAATGCAACGTTATGAGTTTTACATGTCCTGTACAGAATAGGGTAATCATTGCAATATTAATTGAGCATTTTATGCTCAAAGGAGGGAGTGTCATGATTATACAGATATGTTGATTTCAGTGACGTTGTAGTTAATAAATAATAACATGTAGTCAACAAGAGGTATGCCGAAGCTCGGGCCTTCTCCAAGGAGGGAGTGGTCCAGTTTTAGATATTAGACAAATAGAAGTGGATGAATATGTCAGAACTCTGAGTAATATTATGCAAGTTTTGTCTACACAGCAGGCTAGGAAAACTACAGAGATACCAGACGAGACACCAGAAGAGACTCCTGTTCGGCCAGGTGATTGGGTGAGGGTGAAAGTTCACAAAAGACAGTGGGCTGATCCCCGGTGGACGGAAGTGTGAAAGGTTGTAACAAACTTCACACGCGCTCCGGTTTAAAGGTAAAGAAAAAGGAGCAAATTGACACCACCTCACACATTGTCACCCTTCACTGGCAACTTCCAGAACATTATTGGGAGTTAGGACTGATTTGGCAGAGCTGGAACAAAACAATAAATAGAAATAAGATAAAGATAGAAACAGCTCAAAAGACAAATTGTCTATAGATTTTTATAGATTGTACATTAATGTGAAAACCTATTTTTTGTTTTACATCTGTAAAAAGAGTCCAATTTGTTATGTTATTTTTGTACTCATTATTTAAATTCTGTAACGGACACAACCAGGTTTAAAATAGAGATGACAAGAACAAAGCCAAACCAATTGTGGGGTCCCCTAGGGATAAGAGTCAGAATAGCATTGTTGATTGTGCTCATTACACTTGGCACCTTTCTGGTTGGAAGGAGAGTACAATATTATGTAAGGCATGGATCCATTAGTTCACTCATAGAATGCCCACATCACTAACAAGACTCCAGCTGTGTTTCAGAGACTTTCACTTATCCCCAGAGCCAAAAGATCAGCTGAGCAACAAGAGGAGGAGTTAGAAATACTCGGTCCCAAACAAGAGGCGGTTATAATCAAGATGATTCACCCCCCCTTATATGCAGTTCTTGTATCAAATGATGAGATGGGTTTAAGTGATTGGGATATGTAAGTGATGGGGATTTACAGATTAGGGGAATCTCTAAATACACTGGATCCATGTTTTAGTCCGTACCAGAAACACCCCCTGTTAAGCTATGAACAACCGATCGGTGACCTGAGCACAATTATTGAAAATGATTGTTAGACACAGGCTACTAACCCACAAGTACAGCTTTGTATGTACAAACTCTATGAACAAGATTCCCCAGCAGATAGTGGCGACATTGCAGATATGTCCAGTCACAAAAGTTACTACGGTTCTAAATAACAGTGAGATCTAAAGTGATGGAGAAAATATGGAGACGTTCTTTTATAGTGTGTGAAATATGTGGTGCTTGAAACATCTAGGTATTTAAATGTATAAAAGAAAATGGTTTCCTGAAAGAGTTAATTGGAATAAACATGTTACAGTGGGTGAAGGCAATGTTTAGGGATATGGTAAAATTATTAGTAGACATGAATTGTGTTTAGATGGCATTTAACAACTAAGATGGATAGTGTGGTTAGGAAAATAGAGTGGAAAAGGTTGGATTTATTTTACCTCAGTGTGTTAGAATTTAACTATATGTAATGCCTCCCGAGATCTCTCTCTCTCCACCTGTCAGAACGCTACGACCCCATCGTCCAAGCAGACAAAAGACCTCACCACGGAAGACTCCTCCTCCTCCATAGAACAGACAGAGAACCAGAGCTGAACCAACAACTCCAACGCTGCATCCAGAACTATCTCCACCTGAGGCACCAAGAACCAAAACCAGGTGACATAAAAAGGCACACTCTCATCGGTCCCCCACAGGACATGAAGTTCCAAGCTGAGCCACAAGATTTGGGCACAAGAGCAGAGTGTGGGACATGAGAGCGGAATACGCCCTCCATGCAACAAAGTAGAGACTGTAAAGGAGGAGATGAAATGCAAAGCAGATGGGACACTGAAGAGAGTTACAGCGGAAGGATCCAAGAGCGGATGGACTGAGGAGAAGGTGGACGGAGGAGAGGAAAGAACGGAGGAGTTGGCATGGTCCGGCAGAATGTGAGGGGGTCGTGGCGACAACCAGAGGGGGAGAGAAGGAAAACGGGAGTGAGTGAGTTTACACATAAACACACTTCTTCACCAACGAGAAATACGTAAAGAAAAAGATTTATCAGCCATGAATTAATCAATTGGTGAATTTATAAAGAAAAAAGAGGAAACTATTAAATAACCCTAAAAACACACTGAGGGTAGAACATATTATTCAATCTTTTCATCATATGAACAAATTATTCTTTAAGAGTTTTTTTATTCATGTGTGAATTTGGGGAAGATTTAATTTGTTACAGTATAGACCTACAGTTTAAAGGGATGGTTTTAGTAACCACTCTATAAAAGCAGACAAATCTTTATTTGTATGGAAAATGTTAAAGGTAGAGCTAGTACCAAGCCAAAGATGGTGTTCCAATCTAGAGTATTGATTTCTCCATTGTAGCATGGTTATTACCTCAGGAGGGAAGATTAAGGTGGAAATAACATTTGTTTTTCGTCCAAGATGTAGAGTTTTAAAATGACACTGGGCAAAGAGCGAAAGCAAAGTTTAATTAAAAAAAAAAAAACTAATGTAGTTGGGAGTAATACATGCGGGGCCTTGGATCACTCATTGTGATGGTACATATTTGTTACAACAAACATCGTTTAGGGAGAAGGGGTCGCTCAACCCACCCTGCAGATGTTTTAAATCTTACTTGCAGCTTCAGAGGGAGCGCACGGCACCAGAGTATGAGTTTTAAAAGACAAGCGCCACCAGCTCCTAAAGGTCATCCATTCACCAGATGACCTGACGTTTAGAGATGTTATTTAAAGGAGAAACATATCTGCCATAGGTGTAAATTCCTGAATTAAACTACAAACCATTAATGAAATGACTTCTGTTTTTAAAATCCTTGTTAAAGGAGGGAGTAATTATCACATGCTCGGGCACCCAAGGTTCCACACACTGTAAAAGGGGTTAGCATAGTTATTTAAGTAGACCATAATTGAAAATAAATTGGTATAATGAGTTATTGATATTCCACCGGTTTTCACACCATTTCAGGGACTTTATCACTGCATTAGAACAGACCACCCAAAGGTAATGAGTAGGAACCTTTAAGTGATGAAACTCTACAACTGTTGTAACTGACCAAAATCTTCTCCCAGAAATGACTGTCTAGAATGCCGTACCCCAGAGTAGAACGCACAACGGCCCCCTCTAGAGAACATATTACTTTCATACCTTAAATGGTATGAAAGGAGGGAGGGTACATTTCTCATGAGGAGACAGTTACAAATGCTAGCAGAACAAGACGACCCACCCTGTATACAGATGTGGATGACAATGATGAGTTAGTTTAAATGATATGGATGTTCGGAGATGAGATTGATCAATGAATGTCCAGCCGATGTGATTCTTTAAATGATGAAATCATGTGAAGAAGTGAGCAAAATTAAAATGGAGTGAATCCATTTCAATTTACTTCATACTATTCCAAGATAGCATATTTTTAATATTTTTATTATTCCAATTAATTTTACACTATTCTAAGATAGTCCATTTTATTTGACTATTACTTTATACTATTCTAATATGGTAGATTTCATGTTGTATAAATCATTGCTATTCTAAAATGGTTTGTTTCTTTTCACTTTGTAAAAACAAGTGCCTTAACACTGAGCGTGGTATGAGAACGGTTTCTGTGAAAGGAGGGAGGAAGAAATGTTCTGATACCAAGCCATTGCTGCTATTTTGAAGAATGATATTGAATGTAAACACTAGAAGTTATGCACAAGGGACAACTTTTATATTTGAACACAGACAAGAATTTATTTTGTATTTTTGTAAAGCCGGCTGTGAAACCATTCCATTTGATTGTATGTTTGTTAATATGAGATATGTAATATGCAAAGTTCAGATGAAGAACTCATTGATTTCAGTATTATACACACCTTTTAGGTGTGTAAGGAGGGACTGTTAGAAATTAAAATCAATGTTTTGATGGTATAATGTAGCTTAAACATACCGTCAGTTCAAACGCTCTTTTATACTGAAAAACCAGAAATTCTTGTGCACAAGCAGTTAAGCTTTTATTCTGAAAATCCTTCATCTACGGTTAGCATGTAGCATGTGGCTAATATACGATTTCCTAAAGAGGTGAATTGAGGAGCGAAATGACTTGGTGTGGTGAAACTACTGATTTAACACTACAACGATAGATGTCGAGATACTACCATGTTGAATATTAAATGAAAGTACAGTTTATTTGAATACATTATTGTTTACAGACGAGTAGCATGTGACAACATCCGGAATGACCGGCAACCAAACGAGCCGAGAAGTATTGTTTAGAGTATTGATTACAGCGTTTAGAATGTGTTAAATGAAAAGTGATGAAAGAGAATATGAGGAGAAACGGCGTGTTAAGCATATATTGAATGTGAAAAGAACCTATCCTCTGTTTAAATGCAATAACGGACATTGGAGACGAGGTGAGCCGGCTGGCGGGGAGGAGCCAGCAGAGGATATATATAGCAGCGCCGGAGGAGAGATCCGGTGTCTTCTTGCTCAGGAGAACCGGATCACAGCTGTTTGTCTGACGGAACAATATTCTGTCTGTAACACTACCGCGCCTTTTTTAATTAAAGTATCCCATTTGAATCTTTTCAGAGACTCCATTTAGTCTCATTTTAAAGCTTCTCTCCTGGACGCGAGAATAAAGAACATATTTAACATTGATCATGAAAGTGTTCTCAAAGCTGCTAAAGGTGCAGCTAGTTTGAATGACTTTGTATACTGCAGGGTAGCTTGTGGATTTACTCCAGGTGGAACTAAAGTCTGATTTAACACTTGATTATATTTCACTTAATTAATTCAGATCTGTGAAGTAACTAAAGGTATTAAATACATGTAGTGGAGTCAAAGTACACCATGTACCTCTGAACTGTAGTGGAGTAGAAGAACAAAGTAGCAAAACATTGAAATACTTAAATAAAGTACAAGTATCTCAAAATTGTGCCCAAGTATAGTACTTGTTGAGTTTATGAACTTAGTTACTTTACACCATGTGGCTATAAAGATAAAAAAGACTTAAGCCTTGCACAGAGACCTGAAAATACATTTTCAAAATGCTCAACAGTGCTGCCAAAATTATAAACTGACTGCTCCACAATTTGAAATAAATGCTTTTATATATTTCTATTAGATGTGACTCTTTGGCGTTTCTATTATTATTAACACTGCTGCTTTAGTTGTTCTGACTGCTAAAATCCTCTGTCATTCCGTGGGGTGGGGGAGCCGGGGGCTCGGATCCTTGTCACCTTTTTCATACCTGATGAGTTTGCATCCCTGTATGTTAAAAAGCCTCAGTCACCTTAATTCATGTAATAAAAACATCTCAGGTCAGTAACACTCAAAGCTAAATGTGCAATACCATGTTCAGCTATGTTACTATTTATAATGTTATTGTTGTTACATCAGAAGATGTACATATTGAAATGATTTCTTAACTTACAGTAGGCTATTTTTTACAATGTGTGTTGGAAGGATTTATTAAATTACAATGAATATTGTCATTGTTGAAGGCTTTTAGAGAAGGGTGAACTATAAGCCTGAATTACATAAAATGTTAAACCTAAAAACATAAAAGCCACAATAAATAAGTCACAATTATTGTAGTTATTTTTACCTCCCGTATTGCTTTCAACCCACCAGCTTTTATGGTGTTGTTACGTCACTAACTGTAAGCTTGTCACATACAGTCTATGGTCACTCAGAGTAACCTACTGTTCATTTAGCTGCTGGAGAAGAAAGATCAGGGGGGGAGGGGGGGAGAGAGCTGTGGTTGATGGGCCATTAGTTGTGTAAATACACAGCTGAGAGCTGCCGTTTCATTCAGACTGTTTAAAAAACTGTAACAACGGACTATTTTTCTTAGCGGATGCATGTGAATTTAAATCAATACATACAACTATGTTTTAAATCAATAAAAACATTTTCTAAATCCATAAAAGCATTTCAATTAATATTGGGAGTCATGTCGTTACTTTGTTGAGAATGTGGCCATGTAATAAGCGGGATAATTTGCAGCGACTTGTTCTTTATGGGGAAAATAACACCCTTCATCCAGATGAGGATCCCTCCGCTACACTTTGGGATCCTGATCGACCGACGAAACTCCATTAAAATATACATATTTTTGGTGAATTACTGAGTTTAGGCACGTTAATAACGTTTTAATGAAGTTGAATACAGTATATTCATATGTGTCAGTGATTTCATGTCAATTCGGCGAACATAAACATAAATTATCGTGGTGAAGATGATGATTAAATTAGGATTAAAAATCGAGAGCCGGGCTGCATTTCCTGCCGTTCGTTTTTTTCGAATAACAAAATTATTTTGTTAAATAACAACATGTTGCTGTTTTGTAAATGATTACATGTGTCTTATTTAGCACAGAGTATGATATCCGTGACATATGGATCTTAACAAAGTTCCGCTGTACATCCAGCGTACTGTATCTGACTTTATTTCACATGAGCTCCAGTGTGGAACCCCACTGCACCTCCTGGTGGATCAATGATCCATTGCAGCTGGCTTCATTATAAATACATTTATCTATCACGGGGGCGGTCTCAAGTCAAGCTGGAGGTTTTCCCTTGAGCGAGGGCAGATCACGTACCAATCACGGCCCTCGCGTTTCAAACTGTCCGAAATGAATCGCTCCATCTGTATGTTTTATTTATTTCAAAGTGGGCCCATTTTAATAATATTTTTTTTCCTTCAAATATTCAGAGGACTCCCCAAGTGCTGTGTTTAATTTATTTTAAAGTAGGCCTGTGTATTATTTGTAATTCTCCTTATAGGAGTTCTTTGTTTCTTATTAGAGGTTAACAGTTGTATAGAATGTAATAAATAGCCTAATAAATGCAAAAAAACTGTAGTTTTTGTCTGATATAACAATAAATACAACTTTATTAGCTATCAAGCTATGAAATATGTTTTGCGGCTCCAGACAAAAAATGTTGGGGGAAAAAGGAGCAAAATGGCTCTTTTGGTCAAAAAGGTTGCAGACTCCTGGTTTAGGACGACACCATCTGCTCTGTCTGACAAACCCCGTGATTAGTTCTCAAGCTCTGTGATTGGTTGACCTCCAACTGCATTCTATATGAAAAAAAACATTTCGTAAAAGATAAAATCATACTTTATTCAGCAGTGATTGCTTTACTCTTTGAAAGTCATCACATGAATGCATTGTAATAAATGGTTTGGCTGCATTAAATATATTACACATCTGTCATAGTTCTTTATTTTTATTTATCTACAGAGATCGGGCTCAGAATAGACCGGAAACTATTCATTTACCGTTCAGTTTGAATTTCACAAAAAAGTTAGTAGTAATATTTTGTTTTGATATTATTGTTTTTTATTAACTACTAGACCGTTGGGTCATGTTAAGACCATCTTTTCTGTGTTGCTGTGGGGTTTTTCCATCGCTTTTGTGTTAAAAATGTCAAAACAATAACTAAATATATCCGTCGTAAACTAAACCAGAAACAGCAGTATATTTTATTTTGTTAACACTGTAAACTTGACAGCTTTTTAACCCAAACCTAAAGCACATTATTACACGTTTAGAGTAATGCAATGCAGGTAGATTGTGCTACCTGCTTGAAATGGGATGGAACCACGGCAGACTGTCCAAAACAGGATTTGAACGGGTCCACCGCGTCCCCAGAACTACACATGCTGGCTATTGTGTTTCGCAACATGTTCTCTATCTATGGCACGTCTCTACTGGGAGTTGTAGTTTTAAAAGACGTTTTCGTATTTCCCATAATAATGAGTTGCCAGTATACTGTGTACATCCCTGGAGGTTTAGGGGATAGGAAACACTCACATTTAAAACATATAATTAATAAATTGGTGAAAATTGCTTGTGCCCATAATGGGCAGAATTAATATATATATCCACATGCCAGCTATGTCAGAAGAGCTTTATTTAACAGCTGATCTTATGTTTGTGACCCCTCCTGTTGTTAATTGATAACATTACATTACATTACATTAATTTATAAGCCTAAAACATGCACTTGTCAAGGTTCAGAGGCAAATTTTGCAAATATGGCAGTAGCCATCGATCATCTTAAGATAAGATATACTTTATTGATCCCAAGTTGGAAACATTTGCGTTACATCAGCATGTGTAACAGTTGTAAATATGCAGTGGTGTTTATTTGTAAATCATCTAGTATAATCACACAAATTCTGTGTTTTATATTTAATAATTCTGTGTTCTTTATTTATTGATTGTTCAATACTTGACAAGGCCGGAGATTAAATATCTATATACATCCTATAAGAGTATAATACATATGTATAATATCAGTTAAAATAAGTGCTTCAACATAGATAACATTGCTGGAGGTATGCACAAATATTGGTAAATGTCTTGTAATGCACTATTGAGGAACCTGCGACCCAAGTTTTTCATTCATTGCATAACTACACCGTTTGTGTATATATGTCAATAAACCTTAGAAAATCTTGAAATCTTGAAAGGGATGTGCAAAATAGTCATTATATACAGTATTTAATTAACTATTAGTAGAGAATAACGAGTAATGAATATACTTTATAGGGATCCTATTAATATCTAATAATAAAAATAATGAAATTCAATAACATGCTTTAACCACCATGTCCCTTTCTATCAGCTTTGCACCTTTATGGTGTAAATACAGCCTATCTACCAATTGGATCAAATATAAAAGTCAGCCGAATTAGTGTTGACACTGCAAGGAGATGTATTGTGTGAAAAGAAATGTAAGATGTTGTTTAATTGCTGATATATTTATGATCCACGTCACGTATTCAGTGTAGGCGGCAGTTCCTCATGTTTGTCTAGAAGTCTTCTCATCAGGGCTCTATAAATAGAGAACTACGGTAGATATGTAATATTTAATGTATCCGGATCGTGTATTACAATGCCGTTATGTGATGACTTTCAAAGAGAAAAGCAAGCGCACTCGGAATAAAGTATTATTTTATTTTGTTAAAATGTTTTCGGTCTGTTTCCGGTATTTGTTAATGACGATGTGATGTGAGATGTGAGACTGGAATTGCACAGGGGAAAATAATGTATCTTTCGATGCGGATTTTGTTAAACTAATACGTTTGCGCTGTGGACCAACACTATACTTTGACAGGGAAAGGGGTAGCAATAAAGATAACACAATTAAACAGTTACACAACGTAACAGAAATAATATCGATAGCAGCGTCCCTAGCAACCACCTTGGTAACATTGAAAACGTTCTATGGACGCAATTTCCTGAAGTAATCTTCATAATAACTAGCAAACTAAAGATCATGTACATCCACTGCACACATAATCTGAAATAACAACTCATATTTCTCACATCAAATGACATCAAAACGCATTTTAATGGCCAAACTAACTTTAAAATAGGCATTTTCCACCGAAAATAAAACGAAGTTCGGCCATGTTTTTTTTTTCTGCAGGGAGAAATTTGAAGATCACGTGACATAGACGCCAGCCATTGGAATGAATGGGGTTTGTCAAACAGAACAGATGGTGTAGTCCTAAATGATAGCTGGGGATTCTGGGTAGTGTAGTGTCTTCTGCCATCCTTTACTCCGAAAAAATATTTGTTTCTCCGAATCGAAGGGGAAAAATACAAAAGCATTGCATGGGACAGGCCTCGACAGGATCCCCCACGGAAGAGGATCAGGAGTTGGCAGGACCCCCGGCGAGACAGGTGATGGCGGGGCCTCTAACGGAACAGGACAAGGGGTTGGCAGGACCCCCGGCAGAAGAGTTGACGGCGGGACCCCCAGAGGAACAGGACATAGGATTGGCAGGACCCCTGGCAGGAGACCAGTCGGCGGGACCCCCAACGGGACAGGACACGGGATTGGCAGGACCCCCGGCAGGAGAGCAGTCGGCGGGACCTCCAACGGGACAAGACACAGGGTTGGCAGGACCCCCGGCAGAAGAGCAATCGGCGGGACCCCCAACGGGACAGGACATAGGGTTGGCAGGACCCCCGGCAGGAGAGTAGTCGGCGGGACCTCCAACGGGACAGGACATGGGATTGGCAGGACCCCCGGCAGGAGAGTAGTCGGCGGGACCTCCAACGGGACAGGACATGGAGCTGGCAGGACCCCCAGCGGAACCTCCATCGGCACAGGACACAGGGTTGGCAGGACCCCCGGCAGAGGAATCGTAGGCGGGGCCTCCAACGGCACGGGACATAGGGTTGGCAGGACCCCCGGCAGATGAGTAGTCGGCGGGACCTCCAACAGCACAGGACACAGGGTTGGCAGGCCCCCCGGCAGAACAATAGTCGTTGGGGCCTCCAACGGCACGGGACATAGGGTTGGCAGGACCTCCAGCGGAACCTCCAACGGACCAGGACATTGGGTAGGGACTTGAGAGGGAACTCGAGAGGAGCCTCGAGAGGGAACTCGAGAAGAGACTTGAGAGGTCACTCGAGAGGGAGCTGTAGAGGGGACTTGAGAGGAGACTCGAGAGGGAGCTGGAGATGTGGCTTGAGAGGGGACTTGAGAAGGAACTTGAGATGAGACTTGAGATGGTCGGTTCGCCAACAGAACACGGGGGGCTGGAGTCGGCCGGAATGCCGACAGGACACGGGGAGCTGGCGTCGGCCGGTACGCCGACAGGACACGGGGAGCTGGCGTCGGCCGGAGACGAGGGGCTGGAGTCGAAACCATGGCTGCTGGGGCCAAAACTGAGGCTGGAACCATGACTGCTGGGGCCAGAACTCGGGCTGGAACCATGGCTGCTGGGGCCAGAACTGGGGCCGGAACCATGGCTGCTGGGGCCAGAACTGGGGCTGGAACAATGACCCTGTCTCAGGTCGGTTAAATGAAATCCTTGCTTCCCTCACTTGCGTTGTTTCCCTGTGTTTAGTCCCTCCCTCCAGGGAAGCATGGAGGGACGCAAGGAAACCACGAGAAGCAGGGAAATGAGTTTTAAGAGCAATGGGACGTCCTTCCTTCCGGAGTGTCACGTGAAGCGACGTCCGTTTGTGATGACGCCGCACAGCTGTTCGTCTGACAGCAGCTCTGTCCCCGTTATTTTCACAAACAACCCTGCCACACATTTACTGACACAAACATTTGTATCATCTGTTGTAGACCCCAATAAATAAAATCAAATAACTACTCATTCTCAAAAAAGATAAACGCCATTCTTAAAATGTATAAACGAACAATAGTTTGATTAATATTGACTAGAGTGCACAATAGAAATAAAATAATTGAGAGAAGAAAAATATATATATTATCTATCAAAACCCAGTTAGATTAACATTCATTGGATTGCACAGTTTGTTTGTTTGTTTGTGTGGATATGTAGCACATTAACATTTTAATAGCACTTAATGACTGACTGAATGGAAATGACAGTAAATGAAAATATAAAACGAAAAAAGCGATCATGAAAATGTTTTCCAATAAATGAATAAAATCATTTTTGACCACTTTGTTGTTCAGATATATCACATATTTGTAACTAAATGATACATGAATTGAAACAAAACACAGTTTAAACTGAGGAGTGACTCTCGTGAGTTTCATTTATTTTGCTCACTCCGCTGGGGTACTGCTCTCATGTCAAGAACAAGAAGCATGAGATCAGTGCATGCACTGCATCGTCCAATCAGTGAGCGGTAAGGGGGCGGGGCGAGTATCTAAGGATTTCATCGGAGGATGGACTGGTGGTTCCTCGATTATCGCTGCTCCACTATCGCTCCTCACTCCTCAATCCTCGGTCCTCCGGCAGAAATAAGAGCCATGGGACGGTACTCAAGATGGCGCAGACAAATCAACTTCCGGTGAGACCGAGGACCGAGGAGCGAGGAAATTAAAATAGTCAACCTGAGACAGGGCCAATGGCTGCTGGGGCCTGTGCTGGAGCCCAAAGCATGGCTTCTGGGGCTAGGGCTGCTAGCCTGGACCTGCGACTCCTTCTCTTAGGAGCCTTTTGGAGGCTTCGTGGACCTCCAAAAGCCAGACGAGTTCCAGAGAATTACTCCTGGACAGGAGCAGGAACTGGGGAAGAAGCAGAGTCCGACTCCAGACGGAACACCGAGGCGTACGGCACCAGGTTGGGGAGGCAGGGAGATAGCATGCCTGGGGCTAGCAGGTCGGGAATCACACACCGAGAGGAAGTCCAAAATCCAGCCAGGTAAGAATTTCACTAAACCTGGCTTCTCCATAGCCATCTGGTGTGCCTCCGCCAGAGCAGCCTCTCGCTGCTGAACTCCAGACGCTCCCCTCAACTTATCAGAGCAGCCAGCCAAAGAAAAGGAAAAACTGAGTAATTCCAACTCAAACGGATCTGCTGGGCCCATCTTTGGTGAGTTCCTTCTGTCAGGGATGAGCGAAGCAGGCAGGACCCAAATGCAGATTTCTCAGAAAAAACAACTTTATTCCAAGGCAAAATGAAACAAAATAGAACTCTTCCCCGTGAACAACGTCAATCTACAACAAGGAACTCACAAAGACTAACAGAAAACACAGAACCTAAATGCACACAGGACTAATCAAACAAACAAGAGACAGGTAAGGAGGGAGGAGAAAACACAGGGGCACCAGGTGAACACAATCGGGTAATCAGAGAGGGAAAACAGACACAAAGCAACAGGCAAGACAGGGGGTGAACACTTTTCAAAATAAAATAGGAAACCAAAGACAGAAAAAGACAAGACAAAACACAACACAGACAGATCGTGACAGATCCCTTTGAAGATGAGCTGGGAAATTGGATACTGTTGGCACAATATCATCTTTAAGCCGGACAGTCTGCCCCGTCCTGTCAAAGTCCTCACTCCTGAAGTGCTCACTGCAGAGCAGTGTCCTGCCACAGGAAACAAAACCATCCCTTCTTAGGGCAACTTCCCACTGCCTCCTCCTCTCTCCGGTTTTGGGAAACCTTAAAAACATGAGAAAGGTAGCCAGATATATAAATTATTGTCAACCTTGTCCTCCCTTCTTTCCTTTAACATTAAAGGTAAGGACAAAAATACACACCGAAATTATCCTATTTTTCGGGTAATTCATACCTGCCAACCCTTCCGATTTGGGCGGTAGTCTACCGCTTTTGACATGTTTCTACCGCCCCTTGTGCGTGCAGTGATGAGCGGGCCCTCGCGTCTGTGTGCCTGTCGGGGAGGGTTGCTGGTCCCAACCCCCCCAGTTCTCCGAAATGAGCCGTTTGTCATCCCTCTAAATTGTTTACCTGACTTTGCTTTCCTTTGTTTCTGACCAGGAAAATCTTAGGCATGTGCGCCAGTTGTGTTGGTACCATTTTTCCTGCATCAACCAGGTAGCGATATGTCGTTTGTTGATCCTAGAAGACTTAAAAACATCATGTCAACAATTAGGGATTATTGGACTGTGCAGTTATATCTTTATGGATCTTTAATTAACTGTCTACACCACAACAATAGATCAAACCACCACAGGGAGTCGAACCCCGTCTCAAATGAGTGTCCATACCAGTGGTTTTTTGCTTTTTGTTGTTGCCTAAACTTTAACAAAAAGCAAAACCTGCAATACATTTGTTTTGTGGTCAATGCCACTAAATTAAGTTATACATTTGGAAAAATTTGGAAAATGAAATATATGCCTGAAAATGTAATCTTTCAATATTTATCTTACTGTATTGCAGGACAGACAGACAACAGATATACACTTCAACAGCATGCAAATAAAGTAAAAACCTCCTGTTGTCATGGCAGTGGGTTTGGTCCTCAGCATGAAAGAAGGGTCCATCAACTCTTTGGTATGACAAAGGGGGTTAGGGAACTTATGGGAAGAAAACATTAATTAATACAACTTTTATTTACAAACGTGACAAAGAAATGTTAAACTGATGTGTGAGTTAATAAATGCTTCCAATTAAACAGAATGTTTGCGCTTTTGATAAATGTTATGCGACTGCAGATTAATCTAATTGAAGATGTGGTTATGTTGGTTAGTGTGGATAACCTCAGACAAGTTGTCACAATATTTTTTGGGGCAGAATAGCTTAAATGTGTTTTTATAAAAGATGAATATAATGTCAGTAATGGAGTTGAGAACATAGTTGCTGTGGCACAGACACCGAACAACAGTCGTGTGTTGACTCGGCAGGGATCAAGGCACGTGAATGCCTCTCCCTGCTTCCGCCGTCTACACACAACCAAAATTACATTTTCACCATGAGCGCATTGCTCCTAAATAGTTGCTGTGGCACTGACACCAAACAACAGTCGTGCGTTGACTCGGCAGGGATCAAGGCACGTGAATGCCTCTCCCTGCTTCCTCCGTCTACACACAACCAAAATTATCTATACCTTGAGATTGCTGCAAAACGTTGCTGTGGCACAGACACCAAACAACAGTCGTGCGTTGACTCGGCAGGGATCAAGGCACGTGAATGCCTCTCCCTGCTTCCGCCGTCTACACACACACAACCTAAATAGTTGCTGTGGCACAGACACCAAACAACAGTCGTGCGTTGACTCGGCAGGGATCAAGGCACGTGAATGCCTCTCCCTGCTTCCGCCGTCTACACACAACCAAAATTATCTATACCTTGAGATTGCTGTAAAAACGTTGCTGTGGCACAGACACCAAACAACAGTCGTGCGTTGACTCGGAAGGGATCAAGGCACGTGAATGCCTCTCCCTGCTTCCGCCGTCTAGACACAACCAAAACTACCGCTCGTGTCCTTTGTAAGTTACACAATGAAACAGTTGAAGCTCAGGTCTTCTTTGTTAATAAACATTGAACTGCCTCATGAGTACTCAAATACATCGGGATAACATTAGTTTCTGTGAGATACTGACTTGTGTTTTTCTCATATACATGATCGATCAATGTTCCCTTTTCTGTTGTGGGTTTGGATACCAACTGCAAGTAACCTAGTTGTTCCATGAAGGATGACATTGACAATGACTTGAGCTGATCATGGTTGAAGTCTCCCACAATGACAACGTTGTCGGACCTAGTATTTAAGAAACTGGTCAACAGCTTCATGTTTTGTTTGAACAGAGGGAATGGATATGTTTGTGGGCGGTAAACAGCCACAACAATCACATTTTCCTTGGTGAAATGTGATCCAATACATTCTAAATTCACATTTGGAATATCCAAAATGGTATACTCTAACTGGTCTTGACAATATATGCCAACTCCCCCTTGTTGTTGTTCTTTAATTGTTTTCAAAACAGCGTCAGTTGAGTAGTATGCCTTGCAACGTGGCACACTGTGAAACGTATAGTTTTCAATCCGTGCAGTGTCATTTGCAACAGTTTCAGTTAACCATGTTTCTGTTACAGCCACACAACTATAATCAAATGGCTGAATTGCCACCGTTAGATCGGGTAAATGTCTGTCTAAACTTTTTACATTCATTGAGAATATGGAGAATGATCGGTTCCCTGGGAGTGTGTAGTAGCACAGGACACAAATGGTGGCATGCCATCAAGGGAATCCTGAATATTCTCTTTGCAATATATGGCGCTGTCTTTAAAGTCCTGAATTGTCAACCCATTTAAGCTTTTCACGCGGCTTAAAGCAACATATGCCTGGCCTCACTCAAATATTATTTTAAGCGAAACTACTGCTTTGTCAACGTTAACCCTTGCACCTTGTGGATTGTGCAAGCCCATGCTAGTTTCAAAGGAAAATGTTTACGCAATGTTCCCTTGCGAATCCTTTCATCATCCCTGTTTATGGGAGTAGCCAAAGGGTTTTCACTAGTTGAAGGTAAACGCTTCCTTCTGTTAGTACCCACTTTTTCGTCATCGAATTTCACAAACACAGTGCTCACAAATGTGTTGTGGATATTGTTGACAATGTCTACGACATTCCCACAGACTCCGTTTACCAAGCCATCAGACACATCGATATTTTTTATCAACATCACTCGTGCACCCTTTCCTAACGGTAACCTTTCAGGTAAATAGGATTTGTACACATTTCTGAAGTGCTCTCTTTTCAATTCCATGCGGCCGGATTGTTGATTCTTCTCATAATCCAGTGCCTCCACACAAAGGTTCTCTGGACATGATGCTGTCTGATATTGTGGTCATTAACTTGTGCATTTGTTGCCGTGGTCTTAGCTTGTGTACGCAACCTGTTCAACAGTTCTGCAAAGACAGTGTTCTGTTGACGTACAATGGTGTTTAAATGAGCAATCGAGAATCTTTCAGTCCAGAAATCACATAGCATGTCCTCCAAATACAAGGATTTGCCTTGAACTGGCTTGAGTTGGAAAAAGTTGCCGACAGCTATGACGCTGACTTTTCCAAATGGTGAGTGATCACTAATTCGCTTAATCTGCCTAAGTCTACCGTGAACATAGGCTAGCAAGTTATGATTCACCATTGAAATCTCATCAATCACCAGGATCTGCAGATCGCTCAATTCAGCACGTAAGGTACTGACCCTTTCCTCTCCTAACGGCGTGTAGGGAGGTTTGACATTCAACCCTATAGAAAATGTGCTATGTATTGTGCTGGCTCCTAAACTATAAGCAGCAATGCCATTAGGGGCAGTTAACAACACAGACACTTTATCAGGTGAACTTGCAACTTGTGACAGCAACCTAGATGCTTCATAGTGGATTGCTTTAATGAGGTGCGATTTCCCAGTCCCAGCACCACCTGTAACAAACACATTGAAGGGTTTTGGGTTCTTGCCATTTACCTTTTCAATGCACCATTGTCTAACCTGATAAAAAATCTCTCTCTGTTTGAAATTCAGAGATCTGAGAAGATTAAGTGCATCAGATCTACACATAATGTTACCATGTGCATCAAAACGATTTCCCCCTGCACCAGCATCGGCCAAGTCTGGAATGGCATCTGTATGTTCATCGGGAGCTGGCACTCGTTCCCTCACTTCCTGTTCACATTCCAAGCGTTCCAACTGTTGCCCTGGACACATTTCACACCAGGCATCTTCAAGAGCACCTGTGTGTCCTGAAACATTGTAAGAATGTTCCATCACTTCAGATTCTTTCTCAAATGTTTGCCTGTTTACATCAACAGTAGTTTTAACACTGTGAACCACAGTGTCTAGCAACCATTGACCATTATGGTAGAACTGTTCGAAAGTCTGAAACCCTTCAGGTTTTAAGTCTTCAGTCACACGGTAAGGCAGGAAAAGCTGCAAGATGTTCCTGAAGTAATTCTCGGAATCTGTGTCATGTGAAAACTGCACATAGCGCACCACTGCAGCGTTACCCTAGTCCTTTTCAGGACGAATCCTAGGTCCTTGCCTAGTTTCACTCTAATAACAGAAGTCTCGTTTTTCGACAGAACTCTGTATTCCGACACAAATGTAGCTAAACACATCCGATGAAATATGTCTTCATTTGGTCTAGCTAAATACCTATCCACAGGACTGGTCATCCACATGTTGTTGTCTGTGAGATTGTTTGAATCTGCCCTACGTTTTAGTTCCTTTAGGGGCAGGCTCATACGCGTTGCCTTATCCCCTGTGGGAATGTAGTGAACATTTTTTTAAATGTATCTGGGTCAATCTGTAAACGGCCTCCTGTGCGGAAACATCACGATTATGCAGATAAATGCTGCCTAACTTTCGCAAGGACTTTTTGGCATCCATGTTTCCCTCCTTTGTCACTTCTCGTTGAGCGTTGCTGAGCAGTAATCCCATTTCACGTTCAGCTTTTGCGATGTATGAAATAATGTACACAATGCAGGCATACGCATTTGCTACAAACTGAATGTCCATGTTAGCATTCCAAGCGCTAAGTAAACGTGTATTGTAGGGATTCACCCATACGTCTGTAGGTTGGCGCTTCAGTACAACCTGGGTTTTCTTACCAATGCATTCAAATGCAGATTCAAACAAATCCTTTTGGGCTCCAGACCAAAAAGCCGGTGTGCCACGAATTGGTTTCAGAAATCGGTATCCTTCATTAGTTTGAAGAAGTCTTTTCAGAGAATCAGTGTCGTTTACCATGTTCGCTGAAATCTTACCTGTATTTCTCCCTGAATGTCCTTTCCGTAAAGCGATGGAAATGCACGACGACACCTTCTGTACTTCAGTCATGTACTGAGCATAGAATATATACTCCGAATTACGTGCAAACCTGCCATCCGCATGCATGATTCGGTTCTTAAAGTAACTGGCCAAAGTCACCTTTTTTTGTTTCTGAAATCGTGATATGTCGGACTTCCCAATGGGAAAAGGCCAGGGAAACTTTTGGCCTCGTTGGTTTCATCACAAAGAAGTAGAACTGGATTGTTACCCTCAGCAGGTGCAATCTTAAGCATTGTATCGTAATGGTCTAAAATATCCTGACCTAGGTCCACTGGCTGAAGGCATGTATCCATGAACATGCCATGTGTCTGGCGATCATGTAAAGTTTCCTTTTCAAGACACGTCTCATCAGGCTGTACGTCATCAACAGTATGCTCTTCGTCGAGGTCTTGTTCATATTGATTTAACCAATCGTCATTGAAGTCTATATTAGCATAATATGGGTTTGTCCTTTTTAACCACTGCAACGCTCTCCTTATTCGATCGATACTGACATATTGGTATAAATAATGTTCCGTGTATGTCAATTTAAGGTTTCAGTTTGACTCTCAATAGAGTCCCATCTTCATTGGACCTTGGCAAAACACGCGTCGTGTCAGTAATGTTTGCTGGAACACATGTCACTGGTCCGTGCACAGCATTTTGTGCACCTCTAGATAAGCACAGCATTTTCATAAAAGGGATGTGTAGCTTAATCAAATGCATCTCTATAATATTCAGACAACTCAATTCTGAAGGTATCGGATGCAAGTGCAAGTTATTAGCAGCAGTTGTGGCATTTTACCTCTAAGTATTTTGCCATGGCAATCACGACAGATTCATAACTTGCCCATTGGCGACTTTAGCAATTTGCAGGGTATTGCACAATTATCACATTTGTGCAAATACTCTTCTGTGATACATCGTGCGGCTGCAGTACTTGTGGCTTGTTTTCTCTGGTATCTACTGCGCTTGCAAATTACCACTTGCTTTCTGAAACAAAGCCTAATGCAGGAACACCACACAAAATCAGGACCGTTCTTTATGGTGTCATGAAACATTTTCAAAACAAAATCAAAGGAACGCTTATTGCGTTTTGCCTGAATGGATTTGTTTTTAGTAGCCTGTTGCTTTGACAATCTATGCTTCGTGTTTGTGTAATATTTTTTCTTGATAGCTGCACATTTACCAAGTCTATGCTTGTCATTTTCGGTATATTTCTGCTTGCTAACTTCACAAACAGCTGCTCTATGCTCGTCATTTTTGTTATATTTCTTCTTGCTGGCTATATTCAAGCTCATACTTCCGTTTTTCAGGCAACCTTTTATTCTTTATAATATGTTTTGAATCCGTTCGAGGTCGAGAACTACTCTTACTTGAACAAGAGCTGTCAATCTCTGTGGACTTTGTCTCAGACATATCATTGCTGACCTTTTTCTCAACATTGGCCCTATTAGCATTCCTTGTTAGAATTGGTTTCGCGTAGCACGTTGGCGGAATGTTACACAAGTTATGACATTCCAACAAATTTCCATTCTTTGTGCAAACAACTGGTTCATAGTGATTTCCATTGCAATTTTTCAAATAAATGCCCAGCTCTGAAAGTGTTGGGCCTGTAAAGCTGTATTTCAACCAGTCATCAGTGTGCAGTGTTTCCCCTATATACAAATAGTGGCGGCGCAACGTCGCTGCTGAAATATGAGCGCCGCTGCTAGGGGGCGCCAGCCAGGTACCCAAAAAAAGAAAATATATATTTTTTTTTTTTTCTTTACTTTCTTTTTTTTTCTTAAAATAATAATAAGTAGCGACCCTTTTTCATTTTTGATTGTTTGTTATGTGGATTTGTAGTATTTGTGTTACCGGCATAGGCGACACAGGCGGTCGCATTGGGCGCCAGATCTGGGGGGCGATGCGCTGGTAGCTCGGGGAGGGAAAAACATTTTTGATCGTTGGTGCTCATCCAAATGTTCGGCCTTGATGCAACAACATTCATAATTAAGTAAATGTAACACCCTTTTCACCCCGCTTACACGTTTAATTTGCCCTGTACGGTGGGCGCTGTAAGTTATATTAGTGGGTGATGTTGGCTTATCAGGCGCCCGCAGCTCACAGCCAAAGTGCCAGCGTGGTAGCGAGAGAGCGAGCAAGGGAGAGGGCGCACCGGTACCGGCGCTGTTGTTATTAGAATCTGGTGCTAGCTGCGCTAACGGATATAAGAAGTAGATGTTTCTACAACCAGGGTGGAGGAGAGCTCTCCTGTCAGACTGAGAGGCTCAGTGAGGTAAAGGACTCTCTGAGTATTTACAAATTGTCTAGAACCGGCCCTGGTACTAGGCCTCAAGAGCCTTTCTTGTGCTGACACATAGAAAAAAATTGGCGGGGCGCACTTTGCACGCACTAAAAAATTCCACGCGCTCCGCGCTCACATTATGCTGGGCCCACGTGCCTTAGCACCGCTGCTATGACTCCATCCTAGGGGAAACACTGATGTGTGTGTAGATATCTAACCCAAGAAGGTTTGCAGCCCCGTGGATTTCTAGCTCTGTTGCCCAGGTGTTTGATGGAGACATTTTGGATTTATCCAAATAGTCCTTCAAACTACTGGAGTACTCTTCTCTGACCAAACTATTAAAGTGCTCCTCGTTGCACATCATGTGTTTAACGATATTACGCCTGAACATGAGCTGGGATTGTTGGCTGCCACGCACCACTTGTGATAAAGCGCGAAAAAAACAGTTGCCATCAACAACAATTTTGTCAGTTGTGCACGGGACACCGAGGGAACCAATCGATCCCCTGAGGACATCTCCTTGTTTCCTGTACTCCAACTGTAACTGACTACACAAAGTTTGCGCTGTGTCTTTGGACAACACATTGAACTGATACTCCATCGTTGTGGCTCCAAGAAATCCATCATCCGAGTCGTCAACACAGTTACTGTCACCTACCTCTTGAATAGGATCTTCGGACAGTTTTTCCAGTTTTACTACACAGTCAGCATTGGTAGTCGTGTCTGTACACTGGCTCACTGTGTGTTGCTGTAAAAAAAATGCATTTTCAGGTTTTTGTGGGGCAATATTATGGAGTTCTGCAGTAGACAAAGCTGCACTCCCATCACAAGCAGAACTGCGGTTATAAATATCCACTGTGCTGTGCAGAGTAAGTCCTGTAATCTCAAATTGATTCCTGTCTATTTGTTCTGTGTTGCGTCTACCCCAACCACGTATGTGAACACCAGTGCATGACATTAAGGATTTTGGGAGATGGCCCTGTGGGCCATCTAAGCTAATTTACAGATGGCCCTGACCCCAATAGAGATTCCCATGAAAAATGCGCGCGGACGAAATGGCACGAAGGGTTTGGGGTCTTACTGTAGATGCTGTCTGGTGTATTCTCTACTGAATTATAAGATGAACCACCACAATATTATATTGTACAATTTCAATTGTATTCTTAATTTCAGTTGTTTGTTTGCTCTTGTTTGCTCGCTTGCATGCCCTGCATAGCTATAAGAAATACTTAAGTTGTTGGTCAAGACACTTTCCATCTGATGAAGGCAAATGCCTTCCCAGATGTAAAAAAGTAGAAAACATTACATTCAGTTATAACTCCCAAAAAAACATTATTTACACTATTATGATCCCTGTTAAAAATGTTTGTACTGTTATCTACTGTAAGTTGGTCGAATGAATGCTTCCTCATCCGGAAGCTTACCGAGCAGACCCGAGCAGCAGTCGAGAGCAGCCGAGCGCATCCGCGAAGCACACAACATGGTGACGTCGGAGTTCCCGTTAGCCGGCAAATCTAAATCTCTTCGGTCAAAATAATTTCCCTTTAGTGAGAGAACCGCAGTGACGCGTCGTAAAACCCGGAAGTAAGTTAGCATTTTTAGCACTTCCGGTTCCTTCCTCAAAAAGCAATTCATTTTTTCCATAGGGTTTGGAAAATAGTTTGAAATAAGGTCTGTGGTTGACACAAATTTAAGAGATAAATCACGTTTTGTTCTACGACATTAAATACATCAACAGTGACCCCACTGGGGACTTTTGAAGAGTTTACTTGTCTGAAAAACGATAGTTGTTACCGAGTGGCTGAATAGGACTACAGAAATTGTCGAGGCCGTTTTACGTCATTACGCCGAACACGTAAACACTCCCGCTAAGTTTGTTTTCCCCTGTGTTCTTCTTGAAAGCAAGTACCTGCCTATCTTTAGTATCTGTATATCTATATCTGACCATTAGAATCTGCATTTTCGAAATTGTCGTTTTTAACACCGTAGTTTTACAAATGATAGAATAATTCATTACCAGTGTTTTCCAATTTTACTCGGCAGTTCGTTTCGTTAGCTAACGTTAGCTAAAGCTAGCGCAACTAGTTAGCTACGCAATGGTTTGTTGCTTTGCTCCGGGTTGCAGCCACAGGTCTTCACATGAAACGTGCTTGTTCTATCGTTTCCCGGCCGATGTTTTCCAAAGGAGAGTCTGGATTCGTGTCATGAGGTAAGCTGACGTTACATTTTTGTCCATGTCACGGTGAAATGTAAATGATGGGTAGTGACTGTATCGCCGTTTTAGAGATGGCGCTGCTGAAAAGACCGCAACATAAGTAAAGATAATGAATACATCCTATTAAAACCTGCGTGGCTTATATGATAAGTCTTATTAGTACAAGCAGCATAACGCTTCACCATGTAACTAAAGATTGTAGTCAGGGAAATCAGTTTGACATATTGAACTAATAACAAATCACCTCTGGCTGGCAGAGAACTCTCTGCTCCATAGCTTCTCTTGGACGTAAAATCACATGTACATTTTACATTTATATTCAATTTAATATTCCATCCCTCACATACTTTTGTATATATAATAACTTATATTTAGTTTTTCTTGTTATGCTGCTGCAACACAAACATTTCCCAAATTGGGATCAATACAGTTATATCTTATCTTAATTAATTAAGAAATATAACTATTATAATTAGTGTAGCAGCTGACACCTATTTTCAATATGGATTAATCTACCATTTATTTCTTTAGTTCAATTTTCATCTATAAAAATTTCGAAATAGTGAAAATGTTCCCGAGACTTATCGAAGTGCAAGGTTATATCTTTAGATGTTTTGTTTTAGCCTATGTACTGTATTTCTTAATGCTCTTATATGTGACGGTGTGACTTCCATGAAACTAATATTTTATATCTTCCCAACAGACGAGCTGACAGGAAACCTAACACTCTAACAACCACAACATTGCAAAGGCGAGTAAATGTAAATTAAAAAAAATTCACAATTTTTTTATTTCTTCTTCTTTCTTGCAGTGAGGTGAAGCTGACCTTGCACTTGGTGCCAGTAAGGATTTTCCTCACGCAGGCTGAATGTTTCTCCTTCCTTACTGACACAGAAGCCCTTGATTTGCAATGCTTCACTAATTGTCATTTCCCTGGCTCTGTAGGGACACTTTACCTCCAGCACAGCGGAAGACCCTACCAGACCATCTGGAGATGCCCCCAACAATCCTGATAGGGAGAGCCACAAATCTGACTCATGGACCTGCATCTGGGTTGCCGTGGTGAATGCTCTGACGCCCTCACATTCATTCATAGTCCCCCACTGTACAGACAAAACACCATCAAGGGCCTGTTGTTGCCCTAGCACCCTGGCAATAAAGGAAGCAGTCACACGCTTTGACCTCAGGACAGCTCCAAAGTTGCTGGAAGTCAACCTTCCTTTCCTGAACAAATGCCAGTTTGGGTTGGTTCGCTGACCAATGGTAGCCACCTGAATTGCCCTCTGTTGCTCCTCAGACAATGCCATGCTTGCCACAATTGCCTCAGGTCCCTGATGCCCAACAGATTTGATCATTTCAGGAACAGTAAGTGTTTCCAAGCTGCAGTGTTCCTCTTCTGGCTCGGGGGAGAGAAGCCAAGAAATTCCGAAAACCTGCCCCCGAGTCTGTCCCTCAGCCAGTCACGATCTTCGGAGGTGGGCTCTCTTGTGAGCGGGTTAAATTAGTTATTGGTTTCAACAGTCACATTAAAAGAGTTACTAAATCAGCCTACTATCACCTAAAGAACATATCTAGGATTAAAAGACTAATGTCACAGCAGGATTTGGAAAAACGTGTCCATGCTTTTATCTTCAGTAGACTGGACTACTGCACTGGTGTCTTCACAGGTCTCACTAAAAACTCTATTAGAAAAATGCAGCTGATTCAGAACACCGCTGCTCGAATCCTTACCAACACTAAGAAAGAGGATCACATCACTCCTGTTCTGAAGTCTTTACTCTGGTTCCTCACTAACACTAAGAAAGTGGATCCCACCACTCCTGTTCTGAAGTCTTTACACTGGCTTCCTGTGTGTCAAAGAATAGATTTCAAAATACTGCTGCTGTTTATAAAGCACTGAATGGTTTAGGCCCAAAATACATTTCTGACCTCCTGCTAAATTATGAACCATCCAAGTCTGTCAGGTCTTCAGGGACGGGTCAGCTTTCTGTCCCCAGAGTCAGAACTAAACATGGAGAAGCAGCGTTCAGTTATTATGCTCCAAATATCTGGAACAAACTCCCAGAAACTTGCAGGTCCGCTGCAACTCTTACTACTTTTAAATCCAGGCTGAGGACTTTTTTTTTTCGCTGCTTTTAATTGAACTATTCATATCTTAGACTGCACTGTAACTTTTATCCATGTATTTTTTCTTTTAATGTTTATTTTATGAGCTTTTCTTTTTAATGACTGATTTTAAATGCCATTTTCTTAATGTCTTTCATTTTTTGTAAAGCACTTTGAATTGCCTTGTGTTGAAAAGTGCTATATAAATAAACTTGCCTTGCCTAATAAAGATTTCATGTGACACATACAATTGATTTGTTGATGGGAATTAATGTGAATAAATTAACTCTAGGTTAACGGTACTCTTGCTATCACTACTCACCGACACTATAAACCTTGTCCCTCATGCTAGCCCTGACAACACCGGTAAGCACACCTTCATCTAGGCTGCACTGTTACGTGTCCTGACTTGTAGTGGTTCTCTCCTCTGTCTACACTCTTCTTGTCATCTTTGTAAAACGATATCAGACTGGTAATTGACACAGCCATGACTTCTAGTTAAATTCAGTGTGGCTCAAATGAAAAGCTTTGTTAAAATATGCAAGCACGTGAAAGTCAAATTCAGCTTCATTGTCAAAAATTCGACATGTGTTATACATCCAGAAATATCGAAATATCGTTTCCCACAGTGTGACATGTATACATAAAACAAAACAAAAAGGGCCTAGATAAACGTGGTACACATTAAACAAAACAAAAAGGGCCAAGATAACCGGGGTATACAGTTTAAAATGTTAATATATTTAAAGTGTTCAAAGTGCAGTTTCAGTGCAAGTCAGTTGAAACGATCTTAAGTTGGCGTGACGTTGAAGTCGTGCGACCCTGCTGCTGTACTGGCTTGTAGTTCGTTTATAGCATAACGTTAGCATTTTGCTTCTGGCGACTAGATTTATGATTCAAAAATTATAAAAGTAGGGTTGACATGTGGAGATTATCCGGCTGAACAAAACGTGATCCCTCTCTTAAATGTGTGTTAACCACAGACCTTATTTCGAGCTATTTTCCAAAATCCTATGGAGAAATTGCATTGGTTTTTGACAAAGGAACCGGAAGAAGTTTACTTCCGGGTTTTACGACGCATCACTGTGGTTCTCTATACTGCTTCAGTTGCGCCACTTATGTGACAGACAAGAAGAGTATGTGACAGACAATAATAGTCAATTCTAATGTCAAACACGTAATGTGGAGAAAGAGATGTCCTGTCTGGGTTGATTGTGCGTTGATCTGTTGGTAATGCCTCGGGGTTCCGGTGGGCATGTAAACAAATGCATAATGCTGCGCTATACTTTTTGGCCTCACCCGGTTGCATAGCGACACTTATTGTTTAGGTGTATTTTAATAAGCAGGTAGTCATATCATTATCTAGAACTAGCTGGATCTGATCGATATGGACATAAACGCGAGTGAAGTCTAATCTGACGGGAGAGAGAGATCAGCTGCTGCTGACGAGTCGACAAGCAGCTCTGCATGATCACATGCAGCGGTGAGCGGAACAAAACACACACTTCAGGTTAGAATATCAAACGTAGCTTTTTTAATTACCTCACAAACTACCTAAACTAGTTATAGATATGTTTAGTTTTACTGTCGGGTCACTCATTACTGGATCTGCGAGCTGCATGATACTGGCATAATAGATTGCCCGATCGGGCAACCAGCAGGTGAGGCTTCATTGCCCGAGCTAAATACTAGATGGCCCCGGGCCATCGGGCAGTCCTTAATGTCGAGCCCTGAACACACATATCTACAAGTGTCCCATAGTATAAAACTATGCTTTTCCCTGAACCAAATGCCTTGCCATCTGTGTCACGTGCATCCGAGTCAAAAACAACATACTGTTCATCCTGATGGAAAATATCACAAGTGTTCACGTTAACTGTAATAAAACAGTGATCGTATGTTTCAAAGATCTTCATCAGACCATCCTTCAAAGAGTATGCTACTCCATTAGTCAGGAGCTCTCCTTCTTCTACCTACAGATGTCCAACTACAGGGCTGCTGTATTCCAAGCCACACGGGCGGTTATTTAAAGTGACAATGGTTGGCAATTCCTTTTTTAGAAGATATCCAGTCGATTGCTCAGAAATGCAATCGGTTTCGGTCGAAAAAGTGTACAGTTTGTCGCCACTATTGACAACATCATCAAGCTGTTGTGTGTTCCAAGTCATTACACTTTGCCTCTTGCGCCAAACCATAGCTGCCAAGGACATGGCAACACATTGACTTCCCGCATTGGCACCAAATTTGCTATGGGCTTGATGAAAAGTCCCTTGAACATATCTAACATGTTTATGTCTTTCCTTAGAAACATTGGTAACCAGTACTTCAGGCACTGCGTTACTCTGCATTGTGCATTTGCCACAATCTGATTCCCGTTTCAATCGTTTAAGGGGGACAGAGCACTTTTTCAACGCAACACCTTCTGGTACAGACAATCTGCATTTCAAATTGGGAGCTGAACCACTGCTTTTGACTTCAGAAGATGAAGCCTGCTCCCTTTTCTCAGCAATATTACTGTTGTGCGAAACACCTGCCACACAATGTAGCACCTTGTTCACCCTCACAGTCACGACACTGAACTTCTTTGCATTTAAAGCCTGTGACAAAGCAGTGATATACAGCATAAGTTCAGGGAAGCTGCTGTGGAAAAGCGCTACCGACCTGCCATAGTCAAGGGGCATTCCTGTGGAATTACAAGGATTAAGATGCACAACAGAAAAGTTGTGATTGTGCTGTACAATCGCACAGTAAAATCCATCCATGTCCAGCAAACAAGATGCATCGTCCATCAAGGGTAGTTGCAACGCTTCATACAGTTGAGCACACACACCATCACTCTTAGTCCCAGAACAAACACCATAACTCTCAGTACCTGTGGACATACCTCTTCAGAGTGAGTCAAACATCTCAAACTGACTGTCAACGCCTTTGCCCAGTTTTTCAATATTCAGCTTCCTTCCTTCCTCCTGAATGGAGTCCAGCACAGAAGCCTTCCATGTGCACACACAGGAAAGCTTGTGCCTTATCAAAGCTGCAACAGTACACAACTTGGCACTCTGATCTCCCTTTCTAGCCAACCTCAAATGCTTGCTACCAACTATCTTTGGCTGGACAGTAGTGGAAGTAGCGCATGTGCATTCAACAGTTTCTTGCAGCATACCTTTGGCGTCAGGGAGAACTGCCTTTGGAGGGAACCGCCTCATGTTGAAGGACCTCTTCCATGGCATCCTAACCTTTATATAAAACCAAAAAGGAAAATACAGTTAAACATAATGCACAGCTGTCATATAAAATATTTATAATCTATTATTATATAAACAATTTAGCTTTATCTTGTATATAAAACACTGGTTCATTGAATGTTTTTAAAATAATTCAGTAAATGATGAAGTGACGTAAAATAATACTAATTAGTATTACAAAACAATACTAAAGCTTCACAATATTAAAGAGCAATTTATATTTGAAAGTATGATAGATACTTGAAAATTACTGACATGAACTTAAAACCACCAAGAATGTCTAAGTCAGTTTAAGAATCCATTCAACATCGTTGCAATATCAGAGAACTTGATCAGTGCTGAGAAAGGTGTGGACTTGAGATGGATGGCTATGAACTGAATTATACAAACAGAAGGAATAACAGTGGAGGGGGTGTGGCAATATATGTGGAGAAAAGAATGAACTAGAAGGTTGTGGAGAGCATGAGAACAGCTGTTGAGGATTTGTTTGAATGTGTTACAGTAGACATGCATATGGAAAGGTCTAAAAAATGTTATTGTGAGTTGTATATACAGATCTCCTGGAACCTGTATTGACACATTTACAGTTAGGATAGAATTTTTTTTATTATGACATAAATGCATTTAAGAATGACTACTAAATCACAATTGGAGGGTAGTATGAGAGAGACGATATTGATAAGGCATATGATGAATGTCTTAACACAATTACAATATCTAACAATACCGTATTCTGTTTTTCAAATTTTTTTCTTATTAATTTTAATCTGTTATAAATATGAAATGGATAAAATGAACAGTTGAGTACCCTGAACTTTAAGTATAATTATACAGAAAAAGCAATGGAAATATAAATAAACTTTATTTATATCTACATTTAAATACATGTTTTCAAAGTAATAAATACCTTAAAGAAGATCAATAAATATGTTGGGGTATGTGTGTGAGCCTGAGCCCAGACAGCCCCGGCTCACACACGCACACACACACATATAGCACAGTTAGCATGTACGCACAGAACACATGTTGCAATACATAAACGAAACTTGAATAAACGTGTGTATATTGTGTTTTGAACGGTGCAAACAACCATATTCAACCATATATACCGAATGATGTCGACATTACTTAATGTAACACTGTATAACGTAGTGTCTATATTGACGATAGTGTTAAGTACGAGTGTGCACCTAGGGTGCATGCTAGGGACTCTGTTAGCAAAGCGGAGCTAGCAAATCCACACACTACAATACAATGCTTATAGAGAGTGACTCACGTTTTTTCACTGCAAATACAGTCCAGAGCACGAATCCGGTGGTCCCTGGTGGTCCCCTGAGGTCTTCGTTGTTGTTTTTTGTCGAGTATAATGTGTAAGCTTTTAAGTTCGTTCTCAGTGCAGCAGAAGCGTACATGAGAATGAGCTGCGTCACAGCGTCACCCGTGTTGTCGCCTGCACGTTGGCAGGGAGAGAGAGGCAAGCAGCTTCTTCATTCTGGCCCATTGATTATCGTTAGATGGTTGCGTTCGGATAGTTTAAAAATCAGCTCCTAAATTCTAACCCTATCTCCTATTCCTTGACCTCTGAGTGAAACGTCATGGGGTTAAGGGATAGTGGATAGGAGAATTCAAAAGGATTTAGGAGAAGAGACTGCGGTACTTTAGAGAATCCGAATGCACTTTCACTATCCGACGTGTTTATGATGCGCCAGCGGACGTCATTGTGTGCTTCTGTGGGGAAACTATGGAAATTACAGTTTTCTATACAACGGACTACAACATGGATGTTTAATAAGAACGACGGACTCATCTAGAGACTCTGCACCGTGCTCTGATGCTGTTGCTTTATGCTTTAAGAACAACAGAAAAACATATTCTTCATGACCAAAATTGGAATTGAAATAAAAAATGAAAGTGAAACTTATGCTCGTCACCCTTTTTTTTAAGAAATGTCCTTAAAATGCATGAAAAACTTACATTTTTCAAAATGGCCAACTTTCTGGAGGGCGGGGCTAATGAAAGCAAATTTGAAATATGTCCGCAATCATAAGAGCTATGTGTATACAGCGTTTCGTAAATATCGGGAAAACTATATGCGAGTAGTTTGGAGTAATTAAATGCATGTAAATCGTCAAAAATGGAAAATTCTCCGTTCGCTTACAGGTCATCGTTTGAGCGATCAATTATTCCTTCGCAATTTAGCATCACATTGGATATGGGCTGAAGGTGTCCTGGATTGGAATTTTTCCGATCATTCGCCTAGGAGAAGTTCGCAAGAATGTGCTTAAAATGGCTGGAAAACGCACATTTTTCAAAATGGCCGACTTCCTGGGGGGCGGGGCTAATGAAAGCAAATAAGAAATATGTCCGCAATTCCATGAGGAATGTCTGAGCCAAAATTCGTGAAGTTCTGAGAAACTATATGTGACTACCACACAATAGGGGACGCTAGTGAGCAGTTTTTTTGAAAAATTACGTTTTTTTTTTACATTCTCGAAAAAGTCGTGGGCTTTGACGTGTGTCCCAAGTTTTAAAACATCGTCATAAAAAAAAAGGTACAGACCACGACCACATTTGTCATTCGTTGCGACACTTTAAATATAAGCTCATTCTCATCCCCAGAGTAGGTCTAAAAAATATATTTTTATTTTGTCCATCAGTTCTTGAGTTATACATTTGTCATGTTTTTGGCGCCCCCTATAGTCCAAAATGAAAATTAATTTTTGTGCCTATTCCCCAATACAGATTGAACCTTACCACCAAAATGTGTTTTTTTGGATACATTGTTGATGAGTTATGAGCATTTCTATCAAAGCCCCGCCTTTTTGCGAACACGTTTAGAGTAATGACGGCCACATTTATCGTCTGAACATGCTCATTTCCTACGATAATGTGTCTGACCTTCCAGCGATGGTGTCTACCAAGTTTGGTGTTAAAAAACAAAAAATTGAAATTTAAGTGAATATTTAACTGTTTTTTTACTTATGCTAATTTATTTAAAAAAGTAGGCGGGGCTTAGGGGTTCAAGGAGATTATATGTAGAGCAGGTTCACCCGAGTAAGTGTGCACAATTTCAGGTCATTCGGAGTTACGGTGCGACTTTGTACATCTTTCCAAAAATGGAAATGGCCATAGGTGGCGCTAGAGAGCATGTTGGATAATTTGAACAAATTGAGTCCAGAATATTTTAGTTTTCACCGATTCTGGAATCCGTGCAAAATTATACAACTTTTCAATATCCTAAAGACCTCAAAAACAGGAAACGCCAGCAGACAAAAAAATCGAAAACACATGTTGGCGACTGAAAGACATCCAGTGTTTTGTCTTTTCCTGAAGCATTCTACACCTACAGTGTCTCAACTGAAAGAGGACCACAAACACACACAAAATATAATACAATTTTGAGATTTGGGGATATTTATCTCCCATTCTTTCACTTTTTCTGACATTTTCAACACCAAACATGTCGTTAATGTCTCTGTTTAGTGAACTACAGCAATCTGAAAGCCTGTACATTATTTATATCACATTTTAACAGTATAAAAATGAAGGAAATGACTTTTTGAATGCAGTATTTTTCTGATTTATGGCGCAACACAAAGATATTTCCCTCTGTGCAAAGCTTTGACTCTAACATGTCAACAACATGAAACAAGAATATGAACCTGTCTTTATCCAATGTTCACACAAGATTTCTACATCCTGACACATCCTTCACACTGTCTCAACTGAAAGAGGACCAGAAACACATTAAAAATATCATAAAATGTGGAGACTTTGGGATATTTATCTCCCATTCTTTTACTTTTCCGACATTTTACAGACCAGACATGTCGTTGATGTCACTGTTTACCAAACTAACACTTTTTCTGAAAAATGCATAAAATGATGCAATATATGTGAAATACATGGTTTATACATGTAATTACTGGGGTTCCATTTCTTCTGATTACCTAATTTGGGCGTGCACATTTGCCGGGCGCAAACCTACCTCTTTTGGATTTGGAAAGGTTGGCATGTATGGTAATGTATGTACATGTATGTATGTATGTATGTACATATGTATGTATGTATGTAATGTATACTTTAAGAATAAGACAACCACACTAAGAGTTATAAAAAAGGTGTCCAAAAGAAACATTAAACAATTGTGTAAAGAAATGGTAGCAACATATTCTAAAGAGGCTGGGTCAACATCAATCTTGCAATACTATTATCTCACATAGCCCCACTGATCCTGTGTAGCAGGACTTGTAATGTACATACATCAACTAAGTAATTAACGATTATCCTAATTATAGTCATAATATTGTCATATCTTACACGTGAAAGGTGATTCCACGGGTTCTTGTTTGCAGACTGCGGCGATTAGAGCATCCGTAGGCTGCACAAAAGTCCGGTATATCTATGCCTATACCCATAGATATGCCTACACCCTACACCGGGCCCCACCACTTTTGTACATATAAAAACGCCACTGCAAGGATTGTTAAGAGATTGGGGAGAAACTGCTTCAGGCCACAGGCTTTATTTTCATATTGGAATGATACAGGTTTAATTTCTAGAATATAGCATAGTTTATTTTAATTGTTTTCTTTAATTTAATAAATTAGAGAAATTATCTTTCAATCTTGAAGTTACACACTCCGGTACACTAGGGGGCGGCATGCACCTTTAAACGTTGGTTTGTAGCCCGCCATGAAATAGAAGAAGAAGAAGGAGAGGAGGAAAAGAAGAGGATCCGGGCTAACCATGGCTACAGCTGATAGTGGTGCTAAGCCCCTTCAAAATGCTATGAAAATGGCAAAACTAGCAATACAGCTGGACGGAGAGAATAAAGACAAGGTAAAGTGCTAAACAGCCTGACAGCAGCAGCGACACGAAGGTTTGGTTTAAACCCGCAGGAAACTCAGTGTAGGGATGTAAACAGACGGAAGGGGCGGAACCGTTTGCTAGCTAAGCTGTCACTTAACGGTGTGTCAACACCATAGACTGGTCAACACATAGATCTGGTCAACACAGGGCTGAGCAGGGAGCCACTCAGAGCACAGCCGTTTAATATAAAGGCTATACAATTATATCACGAACATAGTTTGTGAGAAGTAGTTGGTTTGTTATTCCAAAAGCACTAGCCCTTTGACACTTTTTTACAACATAACATACAACTTGCTGGTAATCAAACTTGTGTGTGTATGGAGTGTAAAGGCAGATACACATGAACTGCTGTCCCAAACATTAAACTGCCCTTGTATTTCAACAGTGATATAACAGCAGTATGTGCTGTATTTCTCATGAGAGAAATATATTGGTGTAAGCTAGTCATAAAGTTGAGTCTGGAGTTTTGTCCTACTGCTTTTGTTTCTATTTATCCCTATTCAACAACTGAATAGTATTGTGGAGCTCTGCAATATGGTTGTTTCTTTAAAAGCATATTCACTTTTTTTGGCAGCTCAAAACAGTTAAAAATGTTTATATAAATAATATATAATAAAGGAATTCTGATTCTGATATTAAGCTACAATGGCTGACCTGTCAGTATTACCATGTCTCACCCCACGAGGCTTAAAACAAAAATAAATCAAGTTTAAAAAGATGTATTTTAAGTTCAGCAGGCCAACAAAAACAACTATCTTGTGAAGAGAGGAGTGAGCTCATTCTAAACAAAGTTTGGGAGTGGTGATAGTACTGTATATAAGTGTTTGTGTTTAAAAAAAAATGTTTATAGTAACCATAAAACACCTACCTTCATATGAAGCACTTACTTACATATTAACAGTTTATAACAGTTTATTTTGAAGAGTAGTCTTGATTGAATTCAGTAGTTAGTTACAGTATAATACTGGTAGTACAACATACAACAATGATTTCTAGAGAAAGATTAGATGTTGTTGATGTCTTTAGACCTAAAACACTAAATGGAATATCATTAGAAAAGAGACCTGTACTTTAAAAGAATGACTATCCATCCATCATACACACTGTTTTGGATGCTATCCCATCATGGGAGCAGGCAGTAAGCAGTGTACTGTGCACCCTGGACAGGTCACCAGTTTATCATTGAAACAAGTGGCAGGTCGCACTTCAGAGACAATTAAGAACTTAAAGAACTGGCAGGAACACTAAAGTCATGACATGTGCATGAAAGAAAAGTTCTAGTGTTGAATTTACTTTTAAAATGCAGAAAAATGCTGCTGAAATGGACACAAATAATCTGTGTGTTTAAAAAGCTGGCATTGAGAATTGGTAATAGACATTACAAAACTTCATCACACCACTATCAGGTGAAAACAATGTGAAAATAACAGTTCAGCCAGTTCTAATCATTCCCATTTAATAATACCTCCTTGGGTGTGGAATCAAATGTAATACTGACTATTATGCCTCTATACAAATCTGTTTTGTCTGGAATATTTCCTTTGTTGATATGCGAGTATGTCTAACAAAGATAACTTTTATAAACTACCGTATTGTCTTTATAAAAACTACGCCTGAAATGCATTGTATGTATTGAGCTGGAGTTGGAGCTTCTATCCTCTTTTATTGCACATTCTCAGCTTTACCATACTACGTGTGTTTGGTCTTTTTGCAGGAAGCTTACTGTGAATACCTCCGGACGATCAACTTCATATCACATGCACTTTTGGAGGAAGCTGGATCACAAAGTGAGCTCTGAATAGTGACATACCGTCTATGACTGATTATAAATATATATATTGAGAATCTTTGGAATACATATTTAACCTTTTCCATTCTGCTTTTGCTATGTAAGGTTCCTTTGAGTATGTTTTAAAGGGTTCTATTAATTATTTATCATCCTCCAATTGGCGTTCAAAAAGTGCAACTTTTCAAGTTAAAAACTTTATTTTTTCAAGTTAAAAACTTTAACTTTTGGTGGTCTTCATCAGAATATGGAAACATTTAACCTGCCTCATTATGAGGATTTACTGTCAGAACTATTGCATACTGTGAAATAGACTTGTATTGAAAGCTCACTGCTAAAGGTTATAGCTTAGGGGCCACATTTGATCTCAAGTAGGCCTGAACAGTACAATCATAGCTTAATAACCTATACTGTGAATAATGACCACTCCAAATTGTTACCTTTGTTTTAGTGCAAAAAAAGTACATTCAGAAAATGTTCACATTTTATGAACTATCTTTTTACAAATGTAATTATTTTACATAAATTTCCACATCTGCGTAGTAATCCTGACACACCATACCGCACAAACTAAAGGGGTATCTATTTAGGAAGAAGGTTAACTTATTCACTGCCTTGTAAATGTATACAAAAAACATAAAAGTTGGGAAAATTGCAGTTAATGTCTTCTCAAATTTGTATACTTTGCTAAGTCATCCAGTGAGCCAGATTGGACCCTCTGGCGGGCCGGTTTTGGCTATTGGGCCGTATGTTTGACCTCCGTGCTTTAAAGGGTCTTCAGAAAGTAGAGCCTGTAAATATGATTGGTCAGACCACATGGTGAGATATGATATGCTGTGGATTGTATACTTAATATCCAATTGATTTTTTAAAGATGATTTTACTTGGATGGACACATTCATATTTCATTCAATTAGAAACATGTTGATCACTCTAGAACAGGGGTATTCAACTAAAATTCAACGAGGTCCAGTTAGAGAAAATGTCCCCATGCAAAGGTCCAGAACATCAAAATGTCTAAGTTGCTTTATGAATTAGTGTGATATATATTGAAGTAGCCTGTAGCTTTATCAACGTCTGCATGTAATCAACAACTGACTGCCAATCAAATAAAGAAAGTACAATTCAAAAACAACAATATGTATTGTCAATTAAATTGAACTATACAGATATACAGTAAATACTGTGGATATGTGTAATGTTCCTCTCGGGCTGCATTTAAAAATAAAATAGAGAAAATAAATAAAATAGCTTTTGAAAATGTGTGCATCTTAAAAGTGCCTGATTTTAGATAAATAAAATAAAGTGTAGCAGCAGCTTGAGTTTCCCTTTTTTTTTGTTAACCGTTTCACATCATGACTTAACAGTTTCAGCCGATTTATAGAACAATATCAGTCTTTACCAAGCGGCAAACTCTGTGGAAGAGCCCGGACGCCAATACGGAAGTGGCACACACTGCAGTTCATATATTGGCCGATAGGGACTGACTGCAGAAAGGAGCAATTTCCATAGACCCCCATGTTAAAATGCCCAACTTTACAGCAGAAAAAAACATGTTTCTACCCATGGATACAATAAATATTATTATGAATATAGTTAGAATCCACCTTCATGATTATGGATCTGTGAGTGAATTGTTTTCTAACACGACCCTTTTATTTATATTAGGTTTAAAGTTTTTGCATAAATTAGGGCGTGGTCACATTGAGTGACGGCTCTGTGAAGTGACTGCTGCTGTTAGCTTCTTGTCTCTCTGCTAGCTGCTCCGTGAAGCTACAGGCACTCTGCCTGTTCAGCTCATCCAGGCAGTGGCGGTTCTACGGGGTGGCACGGGGTGGCAGCTGCCACCTCAGAAAAATGCCTTGCCACCCCAGCTGCCACCCCAGTTGGCAGCTTTGTTTTGAAAGAAAAGTTGTGGCTCATCGGACATTTATGAGAGAAAATCTCTAATGTCCTAGTGCAAGTGAATGCAGCACACAACGCAAGCCTTGTAACCCCTCCCCCGGCCCTGGCGCAAGTCTGGAAATATGATTGGCAGCGATTTCATTTGAACGGGGGGAATGAGGTATTTGCGGTCTACAATGACAGAGAAGAGCCTGTCAAGTTTGGCTGTAAGGAAGGCAAGGCAAGTTTATTTATACAGCACTTTTCTGTACGCGACAATTCAAAGTGCTTTACAAAACAAATTAAAATATGGCATTTTATAACAGGCATTACAAAGCAAAGATCATAAAATAATAAAAAACAAACACCACAGGTATACAATACATGTTTAAAAGGCATACTGTAGTGCGAATATGAGCAGCTCAATTAAAAGCAGCCAAAGAGATATGTTTTTAGTCTCAATTTAAAAATAGTAAGCGTTTTCTGCGGACGTGCATGATTCATGCAGTTTTTTCCAGGGCATAACAGCTAAATGCTGCCTCTCCATGTTTTATTTTTACTCTCGGAACCGATAGCAGACCCGTCCCAGAAGACCTGAGGCACCTTGATGGCATTATGTAGGAGTTCAACAATATACTTTGGTCTTAATGATTTAAAAACTAGCAATAGTACTTTAAAATCAATTATTTGGCCGACTGGAAGCCAGTGTAAAGACTTCAGAACCGGACTGATGTGATCCACTCTTTTAGTGTTAGTGAGGACACGTGCAGCAGCGTTCTGGATCAGCTGCAGCTTTCTGATGGATTTTTTTGACAGCCCTGTGAATACACTATTGCAGTAGTCGAGTCTACTAAAGATAAAAGCATGGACAAGCTTTTCTAAGTCCTGTTGTGACATTAGTTTTTTAATCCTCGATATGTTCTTCAGGCTGTACTCAGCATTGAATCAAAACGCACTTAATAAGTTTGTGAGGCTTTTTGCTGAACAAGATGGTAATCGCCACATTCAGCTGTTATAGGCATGCCAACTTGATGCTCTGCTCACGAATGACTCGATGAGCATAAAAACTGTTAAGATGATGACGTGTGTAAATATATTTTTTTCTTTATGGGGGTCTGCCCCCAAAAAACAGTTTTAAGCCTTGAGAAAGTCAAATAAGACGGTGTGTTAAACTTCACTGCCCAGGCAAAAAAAAGTAACCACTTTGATTGAACTAGGCCAGTAGGTAAGGACCTTCCACTGGATAATAACGGCAGCGATGTATATGTTTTAGCTGAATACATGTTTTTTAACCCTAATTGATGCAGTTAGTAACTTCTTTAATGTTGTTTCTTTCTGATGTAAAGTCAAGGTTGTAACTGTTTGCAATGAAGTCATGGGGCGCTGAACTGTTCCTTTTGATTCTTTTGATATATGATATATGATAGTAATTACTTGTCTTTCAAATTTGAAGGAGGGTGAGCAAGCATCTTGAGGAACATTCATCATTAACTCCTTCAAAAAATATAGTTTATTTAATAACACTAAATATGTGAACCATAACAGTGATTACAGCTGATAGGAATAATATGATTGTTAATAGTATCATATTAATTCAGACAAACATCGACGAGACAGTTAATTAATGTACTTATTGCAGCAGTCTGCATAGATTTGGTACCCCTGCTGGTCTAAGAGTGAGACAAACTCATTCAGTTATTGTTCATTTAAAATTCATTAAATTAAGTCTGTCACCTTTATATTTAAGGCTTTACTGATGTGCCACAATAAGGTCACCAAATGTTATTGAGTTAAAATAAATGTTGTGGCTTTCCAAGTTAACATTAATTGATATTACTGCGATTAAATCAGCACATACTTCTGCCAGGGGATGCCACCCCTGAAATTCTCCTGCCACCCTCTTGCCACCCCATGGATATTTTTCTAGATCCGCCCCTGCATCCAGGGAACACAACTTGCCCACGGCCGTGTTTGTTTGTTCTTCATGCTTATCGGACTATTGTGACTCGCTCTGCGGTTGAAACAGACGGTGCATGAATGCGGTTTTGCGGTAAGTGAAATTCGAGTACTTATTTATGTGTTAATGATTTTAATCAGCTACGTAATTAATGTTACGGCTTGGGTTAGCGTGTAAGCGAGTGGTCGCTACATCGGTGCTAACCATGCTAATAGTAGCCTACAAGTTAAAATCATAGACTATATTTATAAAGGTTAAAACGAAATAGACAGGTGTTAAGTGGGATAATACTGTACAACAAACGGCTTCTGTTTGAGGTTGATAAAATAAGGTCATCCTTGTAACTTAGAGAGATGATTATTATGTAGGTAGGAACTCTATGCATCGCTAAGGTTAATTTAAATTGGCTATGCTCAAGTATGTAGACAAGCTAATGTCGAAGTAGTGTAGGTGAAATCAACCTCACAACAAGATGTGTGTATATTACAATTATTAATGTCATATTTCAAAATTATTACTTGGATATTACAATATGGTTGGTTGAGCTGGAGTTCATTATTGAGCTTACACATCACAGTCATCTGAAGAACAAACCCAAACCTTGTTGTTTTTATGAATTGCATTACCAAATGGGTATCAAATAAACAGTAAGCATTGGTAACACAACTTCCAAAGTTACAGTAGAATAAAAAGGACCCTGACTCGGACAATACACAATCCAACATGTTCAACAGAAGAGAATCAGTTATATTGTTTGTACACATGGTACTTTACATATATATATATCTGTTTGTTTAAGGTGTCCAGGTGATGTAGACAGGCTGGACCAGAGAGTGAGAGACAGAACTGGAATCCTCACAGCAGTGAACTTCAGCACAGGTACAAATACTATTTTTTTCATACTGTACAAAGAATCAAGAAAGTATTGACTTTAATACACTGATATACATTCCATTAAACAATACTAGATCACCTACACACCAGTGAAGTTGAGGGTTTTTTCTGTGCAAAAAGTTACATTTAGATGTTAACAAGCAATATGATTTTGTCAGCTTTCTAATTTAATGTATTAAAGGCAAAGATATTTAACACATAGTGAGAACTGCTACTATTTATCTCTCAATATTGTCTGTAAAAAACGTGGTAAAAGTTATTATTTTCAGTTTCTTTCTTACGTTTTGATAACAGTTCAATATTATTTTGATAATAACATATATTTCAATGTTGATGAATTTCATACCTTTCATTCATAATCAGATTGTCTTTGTAGCTCACTGTTGAAATAAAAAAAAAACATTGCAATTACAAAATAATTATATCTACAGCCCCTAAACACACAAACACACCGCTTTCAGAAATAACACACTTGTTCTACAATAATATGTTTTATGTTTCCTGTAATTTTTGTTAGGAAAGGACATGCCTGAAAGACACGACATTTTCTCCTTCTCTGAGGGTCAAGAAGAACATCCAAGAGGAAAATTAAAAGCTGATGCTATGAGATTTTAAGACCAGTACACTACTTTTATTGTAAAAACAGTCAGCTGATCGAATGCACCTATTTCCACATCTACACTCCATCAGCTGATTATTTCTATTTGCCTCGCTTTATGAGCTTCACATCACTTGTGCCTTGTACCGCAGAGTTTGCAACGTCACAAATAAATAGGGCCAATCTTCAGTCAGATGTGAATGTGTAATCTAACATTTTCAGTAGGAATAATGGACAAAAGGAGTGAAAATACAAATACAATTTATTGAAATGTGAACCAAAAGTTAATCAAATGTTTTAAATTAAACGCACATATGGACAGAAGGTGTAAACCTATTAAATGTATAAGTAAACACATTTAGTTAAATAACGTGACAGACTAAGCCTGTGCAGTTGGTATCAGCTTTGCCCAGCATGGGCTCCTCCATCAGTCCCTCCCCCCAGTCCCCCTCGCAGAGGAAAGACCCTCAGTCCTCTCCAAACCAACAGACAGGACGTCCATCACACGGAGGTTTCTCCCTGAAGTCTCTGCAACTTTCTGGACACCACGCTGTCTCAATCCGTCCACACTGAATATGAGAGGGGGAAAATGAAAATAACAAATGCTTTAGACAATAAGAAACATAAAGTTGACTGTTGAGTTGCTCAGTTTTTTTAGATTGTCAATAATATTACTGTATAACTAATATATCAGGTTAAGAGGCACATTCAAATAAAGATTGGTCTTTAAATACATGTTGTCTTTTGAATTGTTTGTCTAAAGTCAAGGATCTAGAACTGGTACTTAGTTTTAATGATACAGTCTGGTTATTATGCTGTTTGGAGGAGGCCTCACAGGTAAGAGCACTAACTAGCTACCATCACATGTACCTTAGCTTGACTTAAATGTATTAAACGTATAATTAAGTGATATCAAAATATAAATAACTAATGTCATGCAAACATATTAATATTTGCTTGATTCCAGTGTTGAATCTAGCACAATTGCATACAAACGTTAAGGGATTTTAAGATTCTGAAGTATTATGCTAAAAACTCAATAACTTAGATTATTATTTATAGTTTTGCTGAATAGTTTCATGTCCGCTTACCTTAGAAACGTAAAATACCACGGCAGTGTGCCGATGGGGAGCATGTTAGCTTAGCTTGGTAGCTTCAGCTAGCTCTGGAACTTTCAGCTCGGTGGCAGCAGGTCCCGCCTCGGCTCCGCCTCTTTGCCCTTATTTGGAGAAGGCGGGAGTTGAACTCTGACGTCACTGTCGAGCCGTTGGTGGCCGACTCCGCCTACTAAGGGATTCTCGGCAACTCTGCAGAATCCTATGGGTGACGTCACGGACCCTACGTCCATTTATATATACAGTCTATGGTCTTTACACATCATAACAATTGAACAGTTTTAAAGTTTCTCTTTCTTTCCCTCTTATATTGCAGTCCCTCACTCACTTTTTTTAAATTCAGTGCGAGAATTGAGCTCGAGCTTGTCCTGCCAGGAGTTTAAATCTGTGCTGAAATGGTGTCAGGGGCATCTGTTGCCGACCCCTGCTCTAGAAGTAGCATTAAACAGGCATCACCAATTCTCAGTCCTTCACCGGCCTCTAGTGGCAACCACTACGAACTTCAACAAAATAATACATTTCAAACAGGCATACAATGGTATGATGAATTTAACATAGGTGAACAATAAATGCTACATTTGATTGTTTTCCTTAATTATCTAGCTGTCTTTAAGAAAGAAAGAAAAATGTGCTAATGAACAAAGTGTAAGCACCTACTGAATGTACATATTCATAGTTGCACACGTGAACTCACCGTTATCTTGATGAAACTGAGCGTTGTTGATTTTAACTTAATGAGCTAGATTTTGCAGGATGTAATGTGTGGTTCTGTTAAACTCTATACCAGGGCTATTCAACTACACATTCAGTTGGGCCAGATTTTATAACTACAAAATTCAGCTGGGCCAGACATTCAGCGGCCTGTAAAAAGCGGGTAGTGACACATTTTAAACCAACACATATTACTGCGATGAAAAACATGCAATTTTTATTCATTGTTCATCTAACAAAGGTAGGTCTAAAAGTGCATAAAAACACAACAAATTAGCATTAATTTAACAGAATCTGAAAAAAAAGTGCACAGTTGTAGCATTAAATTTGTTTGCTTTAGAAGTCAAATATTCAGGTTATTTTTTTTGAACCAGGCACATCACAAAGTGCATTTACTGAATACAATAATGGCAGTCTTAATACATTTCCTCACATACAAAAAAAACAGCTAAAGAGCTCCAATGCAACACAAAGACTGTAGCAATACTATTTTTTCACTTTTCAAGTAACAACAAAAAAATCATACGTTTTGGTCACATTTGACCCAGACACATTACAAAGTGCCCTTAAATGAATACAGAAAGAACTGTCAAACCCTTCAGTGCACAAACCCATAACAAGGGATACGGGTAACTATATGAATGAATACTACACAACACGTCTACTATAGTAAACTACTCTAGGTGCTTACTATCACCTCATTTGTGATTTGTCATCGCTGACTTTCTAAATGGGAGAAGGGACATTTTTTGTTTTGAACAAGAGCAGTGATTTTTGGCTCATAGGATGTCAATGCAATCCTAAGACATTGGTGAAGAGTGCTGTCAGTCAGGGAGCAGCGAATGCTACTTTTGATTGAGTTCATGTGTGAAAAGCTTGATTCACATGTGTATGTTGATCCAAACATACTGAGCACACAGATCGCTAATTTGTGAACGTTAGGGAACTGCTGTTTTTTGACATCACTCCAAAACTTCGCTGGCCCGTTAGTGCGCTGCATGTCAATAAGCTCCAGTGTATATTTCCCCTTGTCGATGCAGGGGACCACTTCCTTTGCTCCGGTTGATACGTCCCCCTCTATTGCAACAGTGAAGGGGTCTCTGGCAAAGCCCATCATCACGTCTGTGGGCAGAGCAAGTCCATCCAATCGACCGGCAAAGTTCTCTTTCAACCTCGCAATGAAATCTGTCATCACATCTGTGATTTGTGCCGGAGATGTGATGTGTTTGGGGAGCGTCGGAAAATGCAGCATCCGACCCGTGCTCAAGTCGGTAGCGAAAAGGTCCAGCTTGACTTGGATCTGCTCCACAAGATCAATTACCATTTTGTCTCTGTTTACGCTTCAGAGTTGAGAGGGACATGTTTAAGAGTTGCTATCATAGGACCACCGTTACTAGCACCACTAGATGCACTTTCAAAAAACGTGCTGCGTTGTGGTTTGGTGGTTTCTATGCAACACTGAGTGTTGCGTTCATGGTCTGTACTATTGTAGGAATTTGGCTACGGGAGGCTGGGCCACTCGGGAGTTGGTTCTGGGCCGCATCCGGCCCGCGGGCCGCCAGTTGAATAGGCCTGCTCTATACAGAGAGGGTGGCAGAAGAACAATACAATCCACAAACTGCAGCCTCTAAAATGATAATCTTGTTGAATCAAGAATGCTCTAATTGTTTCAACCAGAACTTAACTTAACTTACAGTAAGCACAAAAAGTCAGATTTATTGCAGTGCTTAATTGAACTGCATTAGTTTCAGCTGAATGTGCCTTATAATCTAGCAACATCATTTATGGTTTACACATACATTAAAAGGGGGGAAGATGTAGGAGGAGGATTGGATCAACTTAACTCCTTAACATTACTCCTGTTCTGGCTGCCTTACACTGGCATTACTCCTGTTTTGGCTGCCTTACACTGGCTCCCTATAGAACACAGGATAGAATTTAAAATTCTTCTTCTCCCCTACAAAGCCCTTAATGGGCAGGCGCCATCTTACCTTAAATAACTCATTATACCCTATTGTCCTACTAGGGCATTGCGTTCCAAGAATGCAGGGTTGTTGGTTGTTCCTAGAGTCTCTAAAAGTACAATGGGAGCCAGAGCCTTTTCTTATCAAGCTCCACTTTTGTGGAATCAGCTTCCAGTTTGTGTTCGGACGGCAGACACCCTATCCGTTTTTAAGAGTGCGCTTAAGACCTTCCTTTTTGATAAAGCTTATAGTTAGGGCTGATTAGATTCAGCCCCTAGTTTTGCTGATATAGGCTTAGTTTGTCAGGGGACATCTTACTTCTTCCTTCTCTCTGTCTATACCTGTGTACTCTGTCTATCTCATGTTCCGATTAACCCAGCTTCCCCAAATTTCTTTCTTTTTGGTATCTATATACGCCGGGATCCGGAGTCATGGATGATCCTGCGGTCCTGTGTCATGGATTGCGAGTCCTGGATCTTGAGTCGTGGCTGTGGTCCTGGATCATAAGTCCTGGATGGATATACTCATGGATTCATCTTCTTATTATAGACACATGCATTTCCAAACGTTTGGACTACCTATGTTGCAAATGTATTATCTTTTCAATTTACACACGGCATCTATTGCACGTCTGTCCGTTCTGGGAGAGGGATCCCTCCTCTGTTGCTCTCCCTGAGGTTTCTCCCATTTTTCCCTTTAAACTGTGGGTTTTCTCTGGAAGTTTTTCCTTGTACGATGTGAGGGTCTAAGGACAGAGGGTGTCGTATTGTCATACTGATATTCTGTACAAACTGTGAAGTCCACTGAGACAAATGTAACATTTGTGATATTGGGCTATATAAATAAACATTGATTGATTGATTGATTGATTGATTGATTGATTGATTGATAACTGCCTGTTAAGCAGAACCCATGAAGTAATCATTCTAATCAGACATGAGCTAATCAGCTTGAATACAGTAGTTGTTTGCTAGCACTGAATGTAATCAGATCTCAGAGCCTTTAGCTATCAAGCTCCTCTCCTGTGAAGGCCCACGCCCTCTCCACATCTAAAGGCCCTGACACACCTACCCGATTTTGGGAGTCAGAGGCCTTCAGAGGCAGTCGGGCATTCGCGGCGCCCTACTCAGGTTGGTGTGTCCTGCACCGTCGTTGCTTTACGGCACATTTTCACACCTCCTGCGGCCGATTCAACATGTTGAATCGGCCAAAGAAAGTCGGCCAAAGAAATCACTCTGATTGGCTGTTTTTTGAATGACGAATACACACTACCGCTGCCTGCTGGTAAGGACAGTTATTGCCACTCGTCGACTGAAGTCTTTGCGGTGTGTTCGCAGGCGGGCGGCGTAGCCAACGCAGGCAACGTAGTGGACGTAAAAGTGGTGACGCCTTCGGAACGCGTTCTTTGGTCTCAGGTTGGTGTGTAGCGGCCTTTAGAATAAAATTAAGGCTTTCCTTTTTGATAGAGCATATAGTTAGGGCTGGCTCAGGCTTTCCTTGAACCATTCCTACAGTTTATGTGTCTCTCACCTGGCAGGTTGTCAGTATTAAAGGTCTGGATCATAGTTGTGGCTACACTTGTCGCTTTGGTCCTGCCTGATGCCCTGTACGAACAACGCTATATTGCACTTCTGTCCACCTGGGAGAGTGAACCATCCTGTTGCTCTCCCCGAGGTTTCTTCCCCATTATTATGGAATTTTTCCTTGTGCGCTGCAAGGGTCTAAGGAGAGAGGGTGTTGTGTACAAACTGTTAAGCCCCTGTGACAAATGTGTAAGTTGTGATATTGGGCTACATAAACAAACATTTGGTTGATTAATTGGAAACCATGTGATGACCTTATTATTATTATTTGATCAATCATCGAGGAGTGACGTTCTTTGTCTCCCTTTCTGTCCCATCCTCAGATGATGGGGAGGTGGTAGCAGTGGAGGTGGGGCGCATGTTGAGGTTGGCTGAACAATGTCTAGAGCGAGTCAAGTCTTTCATAGGGAAGAGAGCTGGCCTCTCTGCCTCCGGCTCCGCTCCCTTTTCCTCTTCCCCTGGCCAATCAGAGCCCAACCAGACTGCTGTCCTCACGGACACCACTGCTAACCCTGGTGAGTGCATCATCCAATCAGGACCTTTCTTTTATTATCATACAGTTCAATCACTGCTAACTAAGAACCTGCCCCAGAGGTCACAAATCAAAATAAGCCAATGTGTTTGCTAGGGATGTAACGATATATCGAATATCGCGGTAAAGAAATGTCTCAATACCGTCGTGAGACTGACAAAATCTACCGCGATTTAAAAAAATAATTTAAAATATATATTAAAAAATTTTTAAATAGTTTGTTTTTTAAAACCTTTATTTAACCAGATGGTCCGATTGAGATCATCGATCTCTTTTTCAAGGGAGACCTGTCCAACATGGCAGCAAGTAGGTTACAACATGAACATAAAACAACAGATAACACAAAAGAACATCGTATTTACAGGGCCACATGTACATACCTAGAGACATTGACAAGCACCAACAGTATATTTATATGTCGCCCTGTCAATAAGCCTCACCTTCTTGGCAAAAACGGTATTGTTTTTGAAGTGGTGGAGAGACAATGTACAGTTTTACCCACTGCTGTCACCCATGGCCAAAGCATATCTCTCTGTCCCATTAACATCAGTACCAAGCAAGAGAGTTTTTACCACAGCAGGGGATATTGTAAGATGCCCAAACATCCCAGCTTCTACCTGGAAATGTGGACATGCTCATATTCCTAAAAGATAACCTTGATGATGCTGAGTGAGTGAGTTAGAGTTGAGTTACTTGTAAAACTAAAGTGAAACTTCATTTATTCTATTGCAGGGTCTGATTATTATATTGACACTTTAAAATACTACTATCCTACTAAAATGCAGTACAAATCAGATTTATTATGTAATAAAGAAAATAAAAAAATGTTTCCCTTTATTTTTCTATATCGGGATAAATATCGTACCGTGGACTTTTTATCGCGATATTATCGTACCGTGAGTTTTTGGTATCGTTACATCCCTAGTGTTTGCACATGATTTGTTTCTAAGCCAATCACCACTTTTTGTCTCTCTGTTTCCCTCCTGCAGTCACAGCCCCCTCATCTGATACTCCTGTTGACACAGGGCATAAAACAACCAGCCCGACAAAGACGGGTCACTACAGGGTGTTGTCAGATGGAACCGGGGAGCTCTCCTCTTTTCTGCCTCCTGAAGTCTTCCAGAGACTACAAACAGTGCAGTCACAGGACATAAGCAAAAAGTAGGGCCGGTTTTTCTAACAAGGGCAAATATTGCTCCATCCAATAAGCTCTGATGTGAACAACACAGCAGGGATAACAAGAACCAGTTACCTCTAGTTTCCATTTAGATCACAATGTTCTGAGTTGAACCACCAGGTTGAAACATCAAACACATTCTTGCACTCACAATGAATCTTAAAGGTCCCATGTCATGGCCATTTCCACTGATCATAATTCCATTGTTGAGGTCTACTAAAATAGATTTATATTGTGCAATTTTCCAAACTCACATTGGTTTCTCATACAGCATCTCTGTAAACTACGTGTATTCACTGAATTTCACTCTCTGCCTTTAACGGCGTTGTAGCTCCAATAGCTCCAGCCCTCACCCTCCCTGTGAGCACAGTGTGCTCTGATTGGTCGGGACGTTGTGAATCGCGCTAAGCTCCGTGGAGGTGTTGTTTCCTTGTTTAGCGATACACAGCGAAACACAGCCAAACTCATCCTGAGCAAACACAAAGTCACAGCCGAAGTAAAAACAATAAGTGTGGCTTGATATTGAGTAAGAAAAAGGTTGATAAACGCTGTGAGAATGGGTCTGCGGAGAGAATTTCACCGCGATCCCAACTGTCTGTTATCAGCCTGCAGCCAGGGAGGAGAAATCAGCAGAGCTGCCTGCACTAAGTGTGTGTGTGAGGAAGTCCGTGGATTGGTTAACGTAACGGCTCCGCGGACATAACGTAACGGCTCCACGGATTGGTCCATTTGGTTCCGGGTAACGCATGACCGTATTGCGCGGCTACTGGCCATTCCTATGTCACAATACCCAGGAAGAATCAAATGGACAATGATGTATCTTCAACGAGGCGTTTTGGGGAGGTATTTTCTCTGTTACAGTTTTACTCGCTACAGGGTGTACTTTGAGGGTTGTAACACACAAGGGGACGGGTAATAACCGGAAAAGCATGACATGGGCCCTTTAAATTCAATTAAAGTCACTTTAAACCTGGGTTCGGAATTACAAACATTTAAGTCCTTAATACGGTTTCCATGGTCGCTCTCTTTCACAGACAACATCATTCAATGTCTCTCTTTGTCTTAGGATATCGAGGGAATTGAAAAGTGACAAAATACATAACATTGAACAGGCAATATCCTGTTGTGCCGTATGTGGATGTTATTGGTGGTTTCATGAGCCTTTTTTTTTGTAGGAGGTGCAGAAATATTGATTTATTTTTCGTTTACACACCCAACAGGTAACATTTAGCTTAATTGTATTTTGTGTATGTGTTTGCCTGTGTGTGTGTGTATGTGTGCACTGCAGGGAGCTGACACCCATTGAAGAAGCATCACGTTTGAACCAGAAGTTGAAAGCCAATTATGAAGCTCGTCTGGCAAGGCTCCCCCCTGGCAAGGCCTACCAGAAGACGTCTTTGGTGAGTTATAGGGGGGGGTGTGTGTGTGTTACTATACTTGTGGGGACCTAAATCTGTCTACACAGTCACGTGTGGCGACTCGCTTCCCTTCTGGGGACAAAATGCAGGTTCCCATGAGGGGAATCATTAATTTTAGGGTGAAGAGTTGGTTAGGTTTAGGGTTAGGGTAAGGTTAAGGGTTAGGGTTAGGCATGTGTTGGTTATGGTTAAGGTTAGGATAAGTCTCCAGGAAATGCATGAAAGTCAATGTAATGTCCTCTGAAGTGATGTGTGTGTGTGTGTGTGTGTGTGTGTGTGTGTGTGTGTGTGTGTGTGTGTGTGTGTGTGTGTGTGTGTGTGTGTGTGTGTGTGTGTGTGTGTGTGTGTGTGTGTGTGTGTGTGTGTGTGTGTGTGTGTGTGTGTGTGTGTGTGTGTGTGTGTGTGTGTGCATAGGTGCGTACGTGCGTGTACCTTCACACATGACCTCCTCCTATTTCGTAAACGTAAATACCTTTTTTCCAAACACTGTACTGTGCCATGCACAAATCTTCCAAAACAGAGTTATATCTGCCACTCAGTCCAACTATCAAAAATGTTAAGAACATTTGTTTTTCATAGTGAACATTTATCCATTTACTTTTTTCTTAATATAAGGGATATTTATTATGCAATTCCAGTAGGGGTGTAACGGTTCACAAACATTTAGGTTCGGTACGTACCTCGGTTTTTTAGGTCACGGTTCGGTTCGGTACGTTTTCGGTACAGCAGAAACAATTATCACAAAACATAACATATATATTTTTTTTTTTAGGGCTGTCAGTCGATTAAAATATTTAATCGCATGATTGTCCATAGTTAATCGCGATTAATCGCAAATTAATCGCACATTTTTAATCTGCTCTAAATGTACCTTAGAGGAATATTTGTCAAGTTGTTAATACTCTTATCAACATATGAGTGGACAAATATGCTTTATGCTAATGTTTATTATCATTTGAACAATGACAAATATTCTCATGAATATTAAACACAACAACCTCAGAACATTACAAATATTCGCCTCAATTCAATCTGGAACCTCTCTCATACAATACTACAATACTTTGTGTGTGTGTGTGTGTGTGTGTGTGTGTGTGTGTGTGTGTGTGTGTGTGTGTGTGTGTGTGTGTGTGTGTGTGTGTGTGTGTGTGTGTGTGTGTGTGTGTGTGTGTGTGTGTGTGTGTGTGTGTGTGTGTGTGTGTGTGTGTGTGTGTGTGTGTGTGTGTGTGTGTGTGTGTGTGTGTGTGATGGATCGTTGGAGCTATGTGCAACTCAAGGCATATGCTCGAACGGGAGCTGCCTGGACGCTGCAATCATGTTGCGCGCACTATCCGTGCTGACTTTTCCCACTATGTCCCACTGTCTGGCTCCCTGCATAAAGTGAAGTGCTCGGCGCAGTTGTCGGCGTAATGTCACTCCTCTGTTTTCATTTAAACAGCTGCTTATATCCGTTAGCGCAGCTAGCTAGTACCAGATGCTAACAACAATAACCGTAAGGTCTCTCTCTCGCGCCACACATACACACACCCTCCCGGTCCTCCCGATGGCCAGTCGGTGACTGCCAGTGAGCGTGGAAGTGTGGTCTGCCGCAAGCGGACGGCAGGAGCGGGGCTGTCAGCATCAGCTTGTAGATGGTATTTTAAACTCGATGCGCTCTGAAACTACGGGGCGGCCGAGGACAAAAAATACACATGCGTTAATCGCGTTAAAATAATTAGTGGCTTTATTTTTTTTTTGCGTTATTAACGCGTTAACTTGACAGCCCTAATTTTTTTATTATTATTAAACTGTGAATAATGTATTCACTCAAATAAATACAAAATATAATAAAATAAACATTAAGGTGCAGCATTTCGATGAACTGAAATAATCTGTATTTGAACTGTACTGTACTAGTACCTAAGCAGACAGTTTGACATTATGACTTGCTTATCATTGTATTTTCCTGTTTTTTTAAAGAAAAATGAACTTGTCCACATTGCTTGCCGAAAGGGCAGATCTGCTGGCACTAACAATGTCTCCTGCTGTGGAGAACACCCTCTCGCTAGGGACAGAGGTAGCAGATACAGCCAGGTAGCGCTTTGCTTACATGGCAACATAAGGATATTTGGCGTTTGTAATAGCTTTGGCTCGGTCTGAACTTTTTGCGAGTGGTGGAGGCTTAAATGCTAGTGGGAGTTGGGTTTGCACTTCAGTAATTTTTCTTTTGGTACCGGTGATATTCACGTTCGGGTGATGCCTTTTCAGTGTGCAAGTTTGATGTATTGCCAGCCGCGTAACCAATTGTAGTTGAACAATGCCGACAAACAGCTTTGGTTCGGTCCACCTGTCTTTGTCCATCATCCTTGTACGTAACTGCGAAACCAAAATGTTCCCAAACCGGAGACTTCAATGATGCTGAAGGATTTTCGAGCTCAACTTTATCTGCGTTCGCCATTTTGACAGTTCCTCAAATTACTGACTACATTTGAACGCATCCCTGTGACCAGCTCTCATAGTATGCCTCTCGTCCAATGAAATGACTTGCTCGCTCTATGACGCGTTGAACCCAATGTGAGCAAATTACTCTGAATGATGCAACGCAGCGCCTGAGATTACTTCCAAGAAGTTGTTCACGTTCTCAATTTTTTACGTTTAACGTTATATTCGTTCGGTACACTTCGGTACACACGTGTACCGAACCGAAGGGCCCGTACCGAATAATTTCGGTACGTGTACGTATACCGTTACACCCCTAAATTCCAGAGAAAGAATAGAGAGACAAAAACTACCAAAGGCTGAGAGGTAACTTTATCTAGTTTTTATCTCATCGCATTCAAGTAGTTAATTTATTTTAAACTTACACAATAGGCAAAATTTCAATTTTTTCCTTATTTCTGATAATGATTGGGTTTCTTCCTGACTCCTGTGATCATCGGGCACCTACGTTTCCCTGCAGGGAGGGGCCAACATGTTTAAACTGGACCTCAACAATACTAGTGCCGTCTGAACGGGTGCCTGTCTGTCATTTACACTTACTTTCTAAAGACCGGCAGATGACCGGTAGATGTTTTAGACTTTAAACCAGGGTGACATGTTATTGCCTGTAATGTGTGTAATAATGAATCTGTTTCTGACCTCACAGAATCCATTCAGACATAGCACATCTTCTCATGTCACAGCATGTACTGCCTGTTTTAACATGTGAGGTTAAGAGATCCGACAGTATTCGTTTAGGTTAAATGAGCAGTTCAACAAAGGCACAAAGCGTGTCAATGATATGATAACAAACTTTTTAGTGCACCGAGTGCACTTTTCTGAATGGATGCAGTCATTGTGTAATCGAGACACAATACATGTGATTCATTTTGTAAATTAAATGTGTAACAGTGATGCAAATTAGTCGCTTTTCGGCGCCTCCCGCTTTTTTAACGCTGATTTGGGTGACTTGTGTAATTCCTGGAGAACCGAAGAGTTTTCGTTTTGGGGGGAGGGTCCGTAAGTCCGTCCGTCCGACTGACGGACGGACAACTTCTCACTTCAAAAAAGAAGAAGAAATCTTGATCGCAAAATAATTAAACAAGCGAGTGCCTGTTTTTCCTGGCCAAGGACAGGTTCATTGAACACAACACGAGCGTAACGTGTCTTCACCATAGGTCTTCACGTGGTTATGTCTCGTCTGGAAGGTGTAACGGAGAGCATCGGAATGCTGCTCCAGCTCTTCAAATATTGCAGTACCCATAAGGAGCCGTACACATGCCGCAGTGTTTGCGAGGCTGTGTCTTTAGTTGTAAGCACAGTGGCGATCGGTTGTTATTAGCATCTGGTTAGCTAGCTATGCTAACGAATTTAAAGAGCTTTTCTACAACCAGGTGGAAGAGAGCTCTCTCCTGAGAGGCTCAAATAACCTCAGCTCAGTGAGGTTAAGGCACACCTTGATATGATCATTATAGTTATTAATGAGACATTAGAGACTCAATTATTAACAGGTATAACATGCTATATGACAGTAACAAAAAAAAATTGTTAAATATAACAAGAATAGAGTTTGAAAGGGGAGTGATTTGTAAAATATCCCAAAATAAAAATCTGTCATTGTCAGGTGGTATATTACGCTGTTTTTTTTCTGCTTCGAATAGTTCTCTCTTTTTTCACCATAGCTGTGTTTGCATCACTGTGTAAGACAGATACTATTACTGAATATGTAATATGCTTGATTCCTTGATGTGGTTTCATCATCCTAAGAAAAAACAGTAACTATGTCCCAGGTTAGAACCTTAATTCCTTGGAGACTACATTTTGAGACTGAACATAACACATCATAAAGGGCCGACAAAGTCTCTCCCATTTCAAAGGTTTCTTTAAAGAGCCTGTGACACGATTTTCCCCCACCATCCAAACCCATCAATTTGAGTAAATATTGTCCCCTTGAAAACCGTTACTGAACTGATTTTGGATATTTGTACTTTGATAACCATTAATCTGCCCTTCATTACATTGCATTTAGCTGACGCTTTTATCCAAAGCGACTTACAATAAGTGCATTCGACCAGGAAGATACAACCTTTAAGAAAACAGAATCATATAAGTACATCAGGTTTCATAGAGCCAAACATTTCAAGTGCTACTCAACTGGCATTTAGAAAGCCAGCCCTTTATTAGTATATAAGTGCTTTGTTAGTAATTCTATCGCTCGAAGTGGAGTCTAAAGAGATGAGTTTTCAGTTTGCGTCGGAAGATGTGTAAGCTATCTGCTGTCCTGATTTCAATGGGGAGCTCATTCCACCATTTTGGAGCCAGGATAGCAAACCCACGTGTTTTTGCTGACGGGAACTTGGGTCCCCCTCGCAGTGCGGGTGCAGCGAGCTGTTTGGCTGACGCAGAGCGGAGTGCACGTGCTGGGGTGTACGGTTTAACCATGTCCTGGATGTAGGAAGGGCCAGATCCATTCACAGCATGGTACGCAAGTACCAGTGTCTTGAAGTGGATTCTAGCAGTTACTGGAAGCCAGTGAAGGGAGCGGAGGAGCGGTGTGGTGTGGGAGAATTTGGGAAGGTTGAAGACCAGACGAGCCGCTGCATTCTGGATGAGCTGCAGAGGTCGGATGGCACATGCAGGTAGACCAGCCAGGAGGGAGTTGCAGTAGTCTAGGCGTGAGATGACGAGAGCCTGGACCAGAATCTGCGCTGATGTCTGGGTCAGCTGGGGACGTATCCTCCTGATGTTGTAAAGCGTGTATCTGCAGCAGCGGGTTGTAGCAGCGATGTTTGCAGTGAAGGACAATTTGTTATCTAGGACCACACCCAGATTCCTTGCAGTCTGAGTCGGGGAAACAACAGAGGTGCCGATGTTGATTGTTAGGTCAAGAGTGGGACAATCTTTTCCCGGAAGGAAGAGCAGTTCAGTCTAGTCAAGGTTGAGCTTGAGGTGATGAGCAGACATCCACCGAGAGATGTCTGCTAGGCAAGCAGAGATGCGTGCGACGACCTGGGTCTCTGAGCGGGGAAAGGACAGAATTAGTTGGGTGTCGTCAGCGTAGCAGTGGTATGAAAAACCATGCGGGCTAATGACAGACCCGAGCGAGTTTGTGTACAGGGAGAAGAGGAGGGGACCAAGAACCGAGCCCTGAGGGACCCCTGTAGTTAATTGACAAGGGTCGGACTCGGACCCTCTCCAAGTAACCCTGTAGGTGCGGTCGTTGAGGTATGAGGTGAGGAGGGAAAGTGCAGTGCCTGAAACTCCAAGTTCTTGGAGAGTGCGAAGGAGGATCCGATGGTTCACTGTGTCGAATGCAGCAGACAGGTCCAGAAGGATGATGACAAAGGAGAGGGAGGCTGCTTTAGCAGTGTGCAGTTCATCAGAGACAGCAAGGAGAGCAGTTTCTGTTGAGTGACCTGCCTTGAAACCAGACTGGTGCGGATCCAGAAGGTTGTTCTGATGGAGGTAACAGGAGAGTTGTTTAAAGACAGCGCGTTCAAGTGTTTTAGACAGGAACGGGAGGAGAGAGACGGGCCTGTAGTTAATAACATCAGACGGATTGAGAGTGGGTTTCTTAAGGAGAGGGTTTACTCTTGCCTCCTTGAGACTGTTTGGAAAGTGACCAGAAGTTAGAGAAGTGTTGATGAAATGGGTGAGAAATGGTAGAATATCAGGAGCGATAGTCTGAAGGAGGTTTGAGGGGATAGGGTCCAGAGAACAGGTGGTAGGACGGGCAGAGGTAACGAGGGTAAGAACCTCACTTGGAGAGAGAGGGGAGAAGGAGGTCAGTGTGTGGGTGAAGGGAGGGTCTGGTGACCCAGCGGTGAGTAAAGGTGAGTCAGAAAAGGAAGAGCGAATATCATCAACCTTTTTTTCAAAGTGGTTAACAAAGTCGCTTGACAGAAGGGAGGAGGGGGGAGGTGCTTTGGGAGGGTCCAAGAGGGTGGAGAAGATAGAAAATAGTTTTTTGGGATTGGAATAGGAAGATTGGATCTTATCTTGAAAGAAAGTGCTTTTTGCCTGAGAGATGGAAGCAGAGAAAGAGGAGAGGAGAGCCTGATAGGTTAGGAGGTCGTCATGGTGTTTGGATTTCCACCATTTCCGCTACTGCACCCAGCCCAGCCCACGTAAACTGTCAACGGGGGGAGCCTCGCTGCGGGGAAACGGTGGACCTAGTGTCCCGATCGGAGTGGGAATAATAATAATAATAATAATAATAATAATAATAATCCGTGCATTTTATCCATTAATTTCCCCAACATTGTGGTAAAAAAAAACACACGTTTAATCCATGTTGGTGTACTACTACAACCAGTGGTGTAGTGGGGATGTTTAACTGGGTGGAAGGGGTGGTGGGTGGACGGGAGACACTATGGATGCGCTCGTGAACTGTCAAGGGGGGGGGGGGGGGTGGCTTGGGGACCTCTGTGTCGCCTGTCAGCGCAACTTACATGATGCCGTTTGGACAATATAATAATAAAGGGCGGTGCCGGCTGTCAGCGAACCGGGATGTTTAACTGGGTGGACGGGGGTGGTGGGTGGACGGGAGACACTATGGATGCGCTCGTGAACTGTCAAGGGGGGGGGGGGGCTTGGGGACCTCTGTGTCGCCTGTCAGCGCAACTTACATGATGCCGTTTGGACAATATAATAATAAAGGGCGGGTGCCGCTGTCAGCGAACCGATCCGGCCTTTCTGCGCGACTATCACTCAAATGCGGGACATAGTCTCAATGTGTGGGACGCGGGACAAATAATAAAAATGCTGTGTGTGCAGTCCCGCACAGTGCGGGACACCTGGTCACCCTACAAACACAGTTCTGCCCCTCACACACACACGCTTCAAATCAAGTTGCATAAATGCTTGAGCTACGTTTTTTATTATAATTACTGTGAAATATGCCTATTATGTTTTCGTCATTATTACAACAAACACACACTTGCAACTGATAACACTGGCAATGATTTTAGATGTATTAGACTATTTAAAAAAGAAATCATGCTTCAAATAAGTGGGGGTACGGTGTACCCCCGCGTCCAACGCCCACTACACCACTGACTGCAACTACAAAAAGCTAAGGTTTGTTTTCTCATCAGGAAATGCAGACCGGCTCAAAAAAGATTTTTACATCATCATCCTCACGATCATTTAATGTATCATATGTTCGCCGAATTGACATGAAAGCACTAATAAATGTAGTTTCATCCACTTGAGTTTACAAAAATAATCGATTTGTTTTTAATATCACATCCGACGGGAGGAAATTCAGCAGCTCTCACTACCGATTTTTAATCCTAATTTAATCATCATCTTCACCACGATCATTTATGTTTATGTTCGCCGAATTGACATGAAAACACTGACAAATATGAATATACTGTAGTCAACTTCATTAAAACGTTATTAACGTGCCTAAACTCAGTAATTCACCATTTCTACGCATGACAACACACTTTGTCCGTGTTTGGCTCTCTCGCCGCACAGTGAAGCGTTCCCGCATTGACGTCACTTCCGGCTTCCCCCAAAACCTCAAAATGAGTCGAAGGAATTTTCCCGCGATGTTCGAAATTATTGATATTTATCGGAACGGTATCGCTTTTTCTTTTTTAAACTGACGGTTCGAGATTACTAGTAGCCCACTATTTCATTGCACAACAGTTGTTGGGTTCGTGTCACAGGCTCTTTAA